>NC_091120.1:1745000-1847500 GCF_040183065.1 Periplaneta americana | reverse complement strand
ATAAATAGCTATCTTCAAAATTTGTAGAATAAATAAAGACATGATGTCACTAAATCATAATTATCATACATCAAAGAATGGCCCTCGTAGAAATAGCAGTGATCAATTTTATTGTTATTTTTGTTATTACGGCGTTCGGCAGATTGCCTAAAGAAAGGTACGCAGGAGCAATAATAAAGCCAGTTAATTTTCATGGGCTGCTTCGGAAGCTTGTTAATAGCTTCTGCTTCAATTAATAAGGCGAGTGGTAATCAGTGGTACAGGGAAAGAGTGTTTAATGAGGATGTACTGTAAGCTGTACGAATTAGTGAGTTAATGTATTATAGGTACAAGAGAACGCATTTATAAACTTTAAGGGCCGTATTCATAGACATTCTTAACGCGGGCTTTCGGTGGATGATCAGCGAACTAACGTTTTTCGTATTCATAAACCAGTGTCAGCTATATGATATCATATGAATCCTGTTTAGCACGCTCGTAGCCCGGGCTAGCGAAATGTCTATGAAAAGCACCCAAATTTCTAAAATTATGTTTATAGCCAAGCTGTGAAATGATCTGTGTTGCATACTTTAAAGTCCAAACAATATAAATACCGAGCAAGTTCGCGCAGATGGTAGCGTTTGTGACTCGTATTCGGGAGGTCCTGGTTCAAACCCGTGCCTGGTCAATGTGACTAGGGTTTTCATGGTTCCTCTCAATCACAAAGGCAAATACTGGATTGGAAATTTACATACGGAGATTCATCACCGCCTCAGTCACCAATATCACAAACGTTAATCAAACATGAACACAAGCAATCTACAACACAACAGAAATAGGAACTCAACAATAGGCCTACTAACAACGGCCTGCTGGTATACCCACAGATTCTAACACGCGATATGGCAACATGTTAAAGCGTGTATTAAAAAAAACCGTAATATCTAGGGAAGCGGATGTTGAGACCTAAAATAACTAACAAGAAAATAATAAAATCCCCTAACATTTACATAAAAATGTCTTAAGGGGAGGCAGAGGTGAAATTTTCGAACAAAAGTGAAGAAAAAATGAAAATTTGGGTTTTTCCATTTTTATTATCTTTATTTTGATATTCCGATGTTAGTTTTTGATTTTGTGCCCTTAAAAGTATGAAATTAAAACCAAGATAACTGTATTACTATATTATTCCGATAATAAACTAATACTTATCATTATTGATATACCTTCTCTGAACATAAAAATAAAAATAAATATTGAAAATTTCTTACATATGGTGCATGGAGTATTTTATATCAAACGATATAAAGTTTTATAAAATTGTTAATATTTACAGAACTATTTTACTTAGAAAGTTGAAACTTGGTACGTCCATTACTAATAACATACTTATCATCCATGATCAATTTCAAACAAATCGGATAAATTTTGTGGATTTTGAAATATTCACCTCTGCCTCCCCTTAAAATAAAAAAAATAACTTAAAAATTAAACAATTAAATGCAGAGAAGTGTATATGGACAGAAAATAAACACCAAAAGCCAGATACATTTCAAAATTAATCAAAGTTACTTTCTCCTTTCTGCTTTTCTTGTATTAAAATTATTAATTAATACTAATTCGTGGATGACCATGGTTGTATACAGCTACATAGAATAAGGTACGCCTATGACGTTTAAAGTGAAAAAAATAACAATTATTCATAGCGAAGAAAACCATCAAACTTGCTACCACAGTTTACATTTCTTCTCTTAAACTGTGGCGGTTATGTCACGCATGAAGATCAAAGATACCAAAACTTCCTGTTTATGACGACCTTAAACTGAAGTAACATCGTTAGCAATGGGACAAAATACAATTTCATTTATGGTTTTAATAATTTTATTATTTCGTTTTTAATATGACTTTTATTGTATTGCAAAAATGCATGTACAACACTATTGCCTGACATTGATATTCCTGTTAGTTGAATTACTCGTATTATGATAGGCAAGTTTCAATTCATGAGATATAAAGTAACATATTTTTTTTAAATTATTCATTTGTATTTTGTTTCTTTCCCCCTCCCGTGCAGCGAACTCTGTACTGCGAAGTAAAATTTGCCCGCCACGTTATTTGTCAGCTTATCGGAAGACTATTCCCACCGACTGAAGTTGAACAAAGAAAAATATTAAGCAGCAATTATAATTTGGAAAATAAAAATGAACCTTTAAAAATACTTGTACAGTAATAATCAATTAGAAATTGATAAAATCATTTTAATTATCCCCTTCAAATGAAATAAAACGTCGAATAAAAATGACAAATAAAAAAAAATTAAAAAATTACAAATTTGGTTTCGTTGTAACACAATGACTTTGTGTATTAAAGGACATCATTTTAAACTGACTATTACACTCCTACTCCGTCATACTACTTTTGACCAATAAAACGGTACGAAAGGACGTATTTCAACCAATCATGGCTGCTTATCGCACAATTTTATCGCGTCCCTAGCATTTGTTTAATTTTATCGCGTCCCTAGCATTTGTTTATTTGTTTGCCAACATTTGAAACTGCGCTGGTCTGGACGTCAAAAATATATATAAAATTACAAACCACTCCAGTCGATGCATAGCAGTTTCAAATATGACTTGCATTGGCATTCAAGAACAAGAATTAATAAAGATCACTGATCATACCTATGCATCTTCTGAAATCCGATTTACAAATAAATGAAGAGCACCATTCAGAAATCCTGAATAAGTTGAATACACCATGTAGGCCTAAATCAACGAGTTCCACTTCTATTACGCACACGTCCAATATAACATCAATTGAACCAAAAACCACATTCAAATTTGAAAATTGTACATTCAATAATTATTCATTTTAAAATCATTCATTCGGAAATCCTGAATAAGTTGAATACACCATGTAGGCCTAAATCAACGAGTTCCACTTCTATTACGCACACGTCCAATATAACATCAATTGAACCACCAACCACATTCAAATTTGAAAATTGTACATTCAATAATTATTCCTTTTAAAATTATTCATGTTTATTTTTTATGTCATCGTCGTTAAATAAAACTTTTCTAGCACTTGTGTATATTAGTTAGGTTATGTTATAGCTTCTGCTGTATGATATTATGGATAGTCACGTATCAGAGATTGTTTAATATTAAGATTTATTGAAAATCATCTATCAAGTGACGTTGGTTACTGGGATTCGGATAATTTAAGTGGAATGCAACTGTCTTAATAAAAATGAAACTGAATCAACAAAGCCTTCTTGATTAGTAACAGGCCACAGAGTTCAATGATGATTCCATAGTTGGCACAACTGATACCGGTAACAAGAAAACATCATCATAAAACACTACTGCCATCTAGCGTAATGTTGAGATGGTACAATAATAAATTTGAAGACAGTTGTATTTTCGTAAGCCAATTAATATTTTATTGTACACTTTGTTACTTCTAATCTTTATATAGCCCACTTTCTTCTAATCGTGTAATAGTCAATTAAATCCCACTCGAGTTTTGATTTTCTCTAGATAAATCTGCTCGTGTTCCACTCGCATGTCATTATTATTTTTATCAACAGTAATCTCACTAGACGTTTTGATTTATCTAGAGAAAATCAAAACTCGAGTGGGATTTAATTAACTATTACACGATTAGAAGAAAGTATATAAAGATTAGAAGTAACGAAGTACTCCAATACGACGACATAAAAAATAAACATGAATAATTTTAAAAGGAATAATTATTGAATGTACAATTTTCAAATTTGAATGTGGTTGGTGGTTCAATTGATATTATATTGGACGTGTGCGTAATAGAAGTGGAACTCGTTGATTTAGGCCTACATGGTGTATTGAACTTATTCAGGATTTCCGAATGAATAATTTTAAAAGGAATAATTACTGAGTGTACAATTTTCAAATTTGATTGTGGTTGGTGGTTCAATTGATGTTATATTGGACATGTGCGTAATAGAAGTGGAACTCGTTGATTTAGGCCTACATGGTGTATTCAACCTATTCAGGATTTACGAATGGTGCTCTTCATTTATTTGTAAATCGGATTTCAGAAGATGGATAGGTATGATCAGTGATTTTTATTAATTCTTGTTCTTCAATGCCAATGCAAGTCATATTTGAAACTGCTGTGCATCAACTGGAGTGGTTTGTAATTGTATGTATATTTTTGACGTCCAGACCAGCGCAGTTTCAAATGTTGGCAAACAAAGAAACAAATGCTAGGGACGCGATAAAATTAAACAAATGCTAGGGACGCGATAAAATTAAACAAATGCTAGGTACGCGATAAAATTGTGCGATAAGCAGCCATGATTGGTCGAAATACGTCCTTACGTACCGTTTCATTAGTCAAAAGTAGTATGACGTAGTAAGAGTGTAATAGTCCTGCTAAGAGATCTTGCTGAAGTGATCGGGAGACTACGAAATTTTGTAGGCCTCTTATTTTATCTTTCCTTAGGAACTGTAAATTTTGCGCTCTCTCGAATCAATACTGAAGAGAATGACGCATATAAATATCTACACCACACCGCCAATAAGTTTATGAAAAAGACCCAACCCCACTTGATTAATAACTATGATAATATTTTATTTTTAATAGCAATATTATTCTCTTACGTAAGTTTTGTAAGTTCATTTGTAAAATAGCCGCTACTCAGTAAATGGAAATGAAGATCTAATTTAAGATATTCTCTACATCTACTTGTATAACCCAAAAACGTTTCACTTTATATCATCAATATAGCATTAATATGTATAATTATTAATGAAAAATAGTCACATCATGGTATGAACTATAATAATATTTCATTTCTAATCATAATAATGTTATCAAACCACCTCAAGTTTTGTAGATTTTAATATCCAATACACAGCTGTACTCAGAATATTACACACCACAGAATCAGACCTGTAAATTATTTTAGTAATTCTTGTAGTTTTTAATAACCAATTGAATTTGAGCTCTAAATATGTCAGCAATCCTGCAGGTCATGGCCTTCGTGTAATAGCTATTGTTTATTGTAGTGTGTGTTTTGTTTTATTCTGAAATCACGGCCGAGTGCTGAAATGCAATTAGTTCTCAAAACTGACGAAAGATGGATTTTGGAAAATAGGAAAATTATGTAGGAAAACTAACGCTTCATTGAAAGTTACAATTTTTCTGAAAATCCTTGGATGCCAAGCTTCAAAATGACGGGTCACTCATTAAAATCCGTTCAGCCGTTTTCGCGTAATTTCCATTACCAGTTCAAATTATATATATATATATATATATATATATATATTTATATTTATATTTATATTTATCCTAGAACGACGAAAATTGGTTACAAATAATTCTGATTAAAGCATTCTCTCCGTTCGATCACCACAAATTGCAGCGGAACTTGCCGAGACCAGAACTAGAGTCTTAAGGGTAACAGTTGACGGTGAGAATGCGCATAACTGTAACTTGCAATACGCATAAAATCATTCATATCAAATTTATAACAATTGTAATAAATGTGGATGAGAAAACTCAACTGTTTGAACAAGAGGCGTGACGGACCACGAGGTGAGAAACAGCAGACTGCAGATATGTGGGAATTCTGTGGGTTAATAAAGCGGATGCCACTAATTACAAACCCGCTGCCGTTTGCACAGCATCATTCAGGATTTACAGAGCAAAAATTTATTCCCATTGAAAACACGCACCTAATGTGTAAACGTTGTGCAACATATACTTAACGACCGGCAATCCAACACGTCACGAACAGCGACTTCAATCTGCTTAACAACCTGAGCAAAGCGAGTTACAATCAGACAAGTCACATGGAGTCAGTACAAAATATAGCGATGAGAGAGAAAATTGCAAAGCAGAACATTTTAAATTTTTGTGCGTGACCCGCATTCATGATTTTCGCAGGTGCGGACGTTTGGTAAAATCGAGAAAAGTAGGTGCAACACGGAGGCCTAAAAGAGGAAAACTTGTCTGTTACAAAGCGCTACAGACAGTCTCCCTAGACCGACGGAAATATTACCGCTAACCGAAATACTGTTTTCTCAGATTCAGGAAAATATTAGAAAAACATGAAATACACCTTCCACACACTCGGGAAGAATTCTGTCCCTGGTAAAGGGCGCAGGGCAAGATTCCGGAGCAATTTCTAGCCAACGTTGAAATTTCATTATGAATAATCCCTGGAATTCAAAGTAGTAACTTAAATAAAACAATAACCTAACCCAATCGAGAAGTGCTTTCGAGTATGGTGTCTGTATGTGTACATTGATTTATGTCGTCAAGTAAACAACCACCATCACCACCACCACCACCACTATTAATGTTATACGCAAACATGCGTGCAAATTCAACCTCGCAAATTTCTGGCGCAATAATTAAAAATAGATCCCTATTAGAAATCACAACAACCAAATTTCTTGGCTTAAAAATCGATAATGTGTTAAATAGGAAAAATCATAGGCCTATTAAAGAAATTACCCCCAAACTAAATTCAGCTTGTTTTGCTATTAGATCTATGCAAAAGATAGTAAATATCGATACCTTAAAAACAATATACTTTGCATACTTCCACTCGGTAATGAGTTTCGAATCCCGGTCGGGACAAGTTACCTGGTTGAGGTTTTTTCCGGGGTTTTCCCTCAACCCAATACGAGCAAATGCTGGGTAACTTTCGGTGCTGGACCCCGGACTCATTTCACGGACATTATCACCTTCATATCATTCAAACGCTAAATAACCTAGATGTTGATACAGCGTCGTAAAATAACCCAATAAAATAAAAAATAATGAGTTTTGGAATAATATTCTGGGGAAATTCCACAGATAGTAACAATATATTTCTATTACAAAAAAAAGAGTAATTAGAATAATGGTAGGTGCCAAATCTAGGGAATCGTGTAGGAATATCTTCAAAAAACTACAAATAATGCCCATAGCTTGTCAGTATATCTTTTCATTAATAATCTTCCTCGTATGTAATCGTGAAAACTTTGTAACTAATTCAACAGTTCATAGCATAAATACACGTCAAAAAAATGACTTTCATACTCCATCGGCAAGTCTATCGTGCTATCAAAAAGGAGTGCGTTATATGGCAGTAAACATTTTAATAGCATACCTATCGGTATAAAAAATGAAACTCAAAACATAAGATTATTTAGGGCCAAATTAAAGAAGTACCTAATTTCTCACGCCTTCTATTCTGTAAGTGAATTCATGACATTCAATAACACTTCATGAAATTGATACTAAAACTTTGTGTTGTACTAGTAGACTATATTGTAAATCTCGTCTGTATATATTTCATCTAGACTGTGACTATAAATTAAGACTTTATAATAGTATTAAGTTTTTTGACTTGTTCCATATTCTAGTTGTAAAGCAATGTATGAATACCATGGAATGTTAAAAAATACAATACAATACAATAAGTGATGCATTATTGGTGTCACAAACCTGTCTCCGGGCAGTGCGTTAAAAAAAACACACACTTGCATAGACGAGCAGTCGTCATGGAAACAAGTAATGACTAAAAGTGAAAACTGTTCATAAAAACAGAGCTCACGCTGTACATACTGTAAGAATAAAGGAATGCTTGCATATGTATTAAACGACAAATGGAGAAATGAAACTCTTTGTAATTTCAACACATAATGTTTTTAATTTTTAAAACGGACTGAATATTTTTGCATTTTTAAGAATTATTTTACTTCGTTTTCATGCAGAGCAATGTCAACACTGCAGACATAAAGAAGGCATCGCTTCAATGTGGTCGCCTTTACTCGCGTTTTATTTGCACAAATGATAGATAGAGGCTCTAGAAAAGAAGACGGACAATGCAGTCCGTGCGTTACACGAGGACATAATCCTGTTATCTCTCCTGCCTTAGAACCAAAGTTGTAGACGTTTATAAATGAGGAGTGAGATGCGGTTTGGGGATGTGCTGTTCAAGAAGACAGTTGTGAATCAAACAGCGCTCTTCAACATCGCATTACTTTCTACATAGATTTCGATCAGTAATTCATAACATCTGCAGAAGTGTTAATATTACTGATTTAGTTCTAAATATACTGTTATATTCTATTTATTACTACATCTATACTAATAATAAATCTGTAAGCGAAATTTTTCTGGTAATTTTCGATTTTCCAAAAATAATTGGTGTTAACATGTATAATTAATCATCCTGAAACCGAAAATTGCTTTTTTTTTAATTTTTGTTTGTATGTCTGTCTGTCTGTCTGGATGTTTGTTATCTTTTCACGCGATAATGGCTGAACCGATTTCGATGAAAATTGGAATATAAATCAAGTTCGTTGTAACTTAGATTTTAGGCTTTAACACATTCAAAATACTTTATTTAAAGGGGGGTTATAAGGGGGCCTGAATTAAATAAACCGACTTATCTGGCATATTGTTGATTTTTGTGAAAAATTTTACATAACAAAAGTTTCCTTAAAAATGATTTCCGATAAGTTTTATTCCAGGCAAAATTTTGATAGGACTGATATTTAAGTCTGTCTGTCTGGATGTTTGTTACCTTTTCACGCGATAATGGCTGAACGGATTTCGATGAAAATTGGAATATAAATTAAGTTCGTTGTAACTTAGATTGTAGGCTATATGGCATTCAAAATACTTTATTTGAAAGGGGGGGTTATAAGGGGGCCTGAATTAAATAAATCGAAATATCTCGCTTATTATTGATTTTTGTGATAAATATTACATAACAAAAGTTTCTTTAAACATTATTTCCGATAAGCTTTATTCCAAGCAACATTTTGATAGGACTGATATTTAAGGATATACAAGAGTTTTAAAATAACAATACAATACACTTTCAACGCCGGCTCAGATTATAGCGTCGTTGTTCCGTAATTGCTATGTGCAAAATATAAAATTTTTCAGTAGGAAGAAAAAACAGATTTATTCATTCTATGGCAGTGGTACATAGGAGATCGTGAATTCTTACATTTTCGAAAGAAAGAAAGAAATATAATTACATATAGGAGTTTGTATTATTTGCTGTATATCTATTTAAGTTATTTAATAGAGCAAAAATCTGAAAATCGATATGTCACAAAGGAGTTATTGCAGGAACGACATCGATGGCTATAATGAAATTGAAACAAATGACTCCGTTTATTTAAGGAGGCCTTGACGTTTATCAATATTAATATACAGAGAATATTAAATTTTTCTGTTTGTATGAAGTAATCTCAGAAGCTAATTTTGATAATTCCTTCACTATCTGAAATGTGTAGTTTCTCTAGATGGATGTAATACTACATATAAGGATTGAGGTAAGATGAAAAGAGATCTTTACGCACAGAAAAATTATCTTTGTACACAATCCACTCTATTAATTTGGAGTGATTTATTAAAGATGCATTCAAGACTACTGTAATTTAGAAAAATGTTAAACGGACTATCGTTGCATCAAAAACGGATGTTCTCTGAACCAAATGATCATATTTTAATTCTTTGCATGTAATAACAAATAAGAAACATGTTAAAGGAATTGTCATTGCACCAAATGATTGTCTCTGGACCAAAATGATCGCAATTTAATTACTTAAATACAATTTAAATTAAGTGTCATATTAAACTATTTATCCTTCTATCAAACACGAATGTTCCCTGGGGCAGATGTCCTATTTTAATTATGTAATTACTTTATATTTATTTCTAACGGGTGCAGCGGAGCGCACGGGTACGGCTAGTAATACAATAAAAACATCACTATGAAATATAAATATGGCGCACATTCGCCTGAGCAACCTCGTGTTCCTATGAATTACTAGTTTGTAGTAAAATAAAATACCGGTTTAGTAAAAATTCAATAAAAATAATAATATAATTTCGAAACTTGAATTATTCAGATAAAAAGCAGATAATCAAATCAGGAACAGAACAGAATGTAAGTTTAAATCATTGATTATATTTGGTAACTAGCCGTACCCGTACGCTCCGCTGCACTTATTAGAAATAAATATAAAGTAATTACATAATTAAAATAGGACACTTGATCCAGGGAACATTCGAGTTTGATAGAAGGATAACTCGTTTAATATGTTACTTCATTTAAATTGTGTTTAAATAATTAAAATGCGATCATTTCGGTCCAGAGACACTCATTTGGTGCAATGACAATTCCTTTAACATGTTTCTTGAGGAAAAAGATAAAATACAATTGAATCCAATTATAGAAAGTGAATGGCTGGAATTTTACAAAGAATTATGGACTCAACCCGATCAAGAAGATGTCTACATAAATACTGAGGAAGCACATATAGACTATATAACAATGGATGAGATGATAGAAGTAATAAAGAGTAGTAAAAATAAAAAATGTCCTGGTATTGATAATATTAATATTGAACTGATAAACTATGCGACACCAGCTGTATTATATCGCCTTCTTAATTTAATAAATATATGTTGGAGTCACGGATACATTCCAGAAGAATGGAAAACTGCTGTCATTGTACCAATCTTCAAAAGAGGTGGAAGAAGCAATTGCAATAACTATAGAGGTATTAGTTTACTGGGTACTTGTTATAAGATATATGCAAAATTAATAACAAGAAGATTAAATAAAATTACAGAAGTATTGTTAAAAAACGAACAACATGGATTCCGGAAAGGACGATCAACAACAGATTGTATCTTCACCATAAACCAGATAATTGAAAAAAGAAGAGAATATAACTTAGAAACACACTTATTATTCATCGATTATGAGAAGGCTTTTGATAGAGTGAATAGATCAAAATTATGGAAAATAATGGAGAAAAGAGGATACCCACAACATCTGATAAGAATATTACGTAGCATGTATCTTAATACCAATATTTGCATTGACAAAGGGAAAGGTCCAGGTAAATTAACAACAGAAGTTAATGGAGGTGTTAGACAAGGGTGCCCACTATCACCCACTTTATTTAATATATATCTTAACGAAGCCATTGATGACTGGCTGAATATTTTAAACTGTGATTTTATCTTAGATGAAACACCTGTAAATTGCCTACTTTTTGCAGACGACCAAGTGGTGATTGCTGATACAGAATACAACCTCCAAAGTGCAGCTTATAAACTGAGTCAAATAACCAAAGGCTATAATTTAAAAATATCACACACTAAAACAAAAACAATGGCTTTCATAGGGACCCAGCATAAAAGGTCGAAAATAGTTATTGACTCCAAAATTATTGAGCAAGTTAGTAATTTTAAATATTTAGGATGCAACATTTCTTATATGGAAAAAAGAGATATGGAAGAAAAGATGCATAGATTTCAAGGTATATGTGGAACAATTAGACGGAGCTTAGGAAAAAGAACAACGAAAGAAACACAGTTAAAACTCTACAAAACAGTAGCCCTACCAGTACTACTTTACGGAGCAGAGACTTGGACCTTAACAGAAAGAGACAAAAGACGACTAGAAGCCTCAGAAATGAAATTCCTAAGATCAGTGGTGGGATATTCTTTATTACAACACAAGAGGAATGAAGATATCAGAAAAGAATTAGGGATAGAGGGAATAACACAAAAGTTAACAAATCACAGAAATAGGTGGATGGAACATCTAGAAAGGATGGAGGATCACCGAATCCCCAAGAAAGCTTTCCAGTATGCTCCAAGAGGAAGGAGAAATGTTGGTCGTCCTAGGTTTCGTTGGAGAGAACAATTCTAATGGGGACGGAACGGGCCTACCGGCTCAACCCGTGATGTTGATGATGATGATGATGATGATGATGATGATGATGATGATGATGATGATGATGTTTCTTGATTGTTATTACATGCAACCATAGTTTAATGAACATTGACATCATTTAGATTTAATGTCTATACTTTATTTTGCTTGCTATATGTTTCCATTGAATTATGGTAATAACTTAATTTTAACCCTTCTTTTCTACGTACAGTATTCTGTAAATGGCGCTTGGCCCACTATGGTTCTGGACCCTTCAAATAACTTATATTATATTATATTATATTATATTATATTATATTATATTATATTATATTATATTATATTATATTATATTATATTATATTATATTATATTATATTATATTATATATCACATCATATCATATCATATCATATCATATCATATTATATTATATTATATTATATTATATTATATTATATTATATTATATTACATTATATTATATTATATTATATCAGAAGTTACTGTAATAACATTATAGCATTATGTCCATCTAGAGAAACTACACTTTCCAATGGTGAAATAATAATTAATTATACAAATCGGTTAATTTAGCTTCCGATATTACTTCATACAAAGACAGAAACATTCTCTGTAGGCCATCTTTCATAGCTTTCGATTGTTGCTGTCCAAGGCCCCTTATAGACGAAGTCATTTGTTTTTTAATTCATTACACGGCCTTAGATGGCAGTTGTTTTAATTTTAAAACTCATTTATGTCATTAAATATCAGTCCTATCAAAATTTTTCAAGGAATAAAACTTATCGCAAATTATTTTTGAAGAAACTTTTGTTACGTAACATTTTTCACAAGAATCAATAATAAGCGAGATATTTCGATTTATTTAATTCAGACCCCCTTATAACCCCCCTTTTAAATAAAGTATTTTGAATGCTATATAGCCTAAAATCTAAGTTACAACGAACTTAATTTATATTCCAATTTTCATCTAAATCCGTTAAGCCATTATCGCGTGAAAAGGTAACAAACATACAGACAGACAGATATACAAACAAAAATTTCCAAAGAGCGATTTTCGGTTTCAGGGTGGTTAATTATACATGTTAGGACCAATTATTTTTGGAAAATCGAAAATTACCAGAAAAATTTCGGCTAAAGATTTATTATTATTATTATTATTATTATTATTATTATTATTATTATTATTATTATTATTATTATTATAGATAAGAAAAAAGAAAAATAGGACGTTAATATTAAACAATTTGTTTAATATTTTTAATTGTATCAAAATGAAAATAACCTAAGTCTGCATTTATTATCAGTACGGAATTGTATAATCTTGGCCGTAATTCAGGCTGAGATTTAGTCCAGTGGTTGTTTAACATTTAGGTTCAGCTACAGGACGTGTGATATTTCCCCTGGTGTAATAACCATACAATTCTGCTTTATATGTTGGCGACATTCATGATAATATTTTTATAATGTATAATTATATGTTCGTTGACTTGAATAAAATTTATAACTGAGCCTCAAAGCACAGGATGAAGATAAATGGTTCTAAAAGTAAACATATAACATTTTGTAAAACTCGAGAGGAAATCAGTTTGAACTACGAATTCAGTGGAGTTGTAATTCCTCAAGAACAATGTTGTAAATACCCAGGAGTGTATTTAAACTCCAAACTTCTTGGGGAGAGCATGTTGATAATGTTACGGGTAACACATGGAGGGCACTTCACTTTATTATGAGAATCTTGAAAAAGGCTAGCCCCAAATCAAGGGAAATAGCAAATCTAAAAAAACAGAATACAGAACTACATGTTCGGATGTTGGGATCCCTATAGAATATATCAGATAAATTCCTTAGAAAGAATCCAGTATATAGCAGCTAAATTTTTTAAAAGTGAATTATACGACAAAAGAACTTAAATGGGAAACATTGGTTAACAGACGTAGAAAAACTAGAGTAACATCATTGCATAGAGCACATCTAGGTTAAAAAGCATGGGTACACATAATGGCTCAGTTAGAGAAGTGGATGTACTATGGTAGGAACGATCATGATTTTAAAATCAAATATAGGAAACAGAAAACGGCTATTAGTCAATGAAGTTCTCGTATCGTAATTGCTGAAGCAGATATTTGTCTTGGAATACCACTTTGCAGGTCTTTACTGATTTAGGCATATCATGCACGGTGAACCCTGAAATGTGTGTTGAAATTATCTTTCTCTCCGTGAGATCACAAACATGATCTTCGACATAGCCTAGGAAGCCGTTGAAACGTCACACCTACAACCAATATCACTATTTGATTTATTTAAACAGGAAACAATTTTTTTTTTATAGTTGTGGATGACCAAAATTGCGTGTTATTCGTCGAAGAAGAAGTGAGGTCAACGATAGAAAACTCCGAGAGTTTTATACCTACTTTAATTTATATATTTTTTAATAATCTGCCCATATTTTGTTTTTAAACCGACGCAAATGATAATTCGAAGCAGTTCCTTCATACATATTTAAAGCACAGGATATTAAGGGGAGAGCTGCGCTGCCACGGATTCTAGAAATAACCCGACCGAGCTTATATTTTCACAAAAGTAAGAGGGAGATACTGTAGCTCCGTTTGTGTTTTACTGGGGTCTGGCCTTTCAGGAAGCGTTCATCAACTGTAGTAAGTTATAATCCAGACGTTAACCATCAGTAAGTCTTACGCCAAGTAACAATAATATTATTATTCTCATTTAAAATCAAATTTTATACGTGAGTGACAAAATATTGATTGAATAAAATAGAAACAACTTGTTAGTAAGTAGTACCACAGTCTAGTATATACAGTCACGAAGCTTAATACTTACTAAATAAGCAAACATAATCTGTTGAAATATGCATCCATAGATAGTTGCTCACCACCAGGATCGCTACTATTGCCCCATCACAGACTCTTTCCCTAGCAGACCATAAAATGTATTTTACTTTCGATATCGTGTTCTTTTGAAAAAATTAGAACCTTCCTTCCACTATTGAAATATGAAATACATAAGGTTTATATATTATTTTCATCAAATATATATTATATTCTATAAATTCACCTTCCTGGATCTTTCGGAAGAAGGATAACTCTAACCTATTTTTCTTACAATTTATAGTACTACAAACGTCTCCTTGTCCCATATTATTATTATTCAAATTATTGTATTTTAGCCATTTACAGTTATTACAACCGATAACGAACATTTCACACTTTACATAGCTTTTCACAAAAATGCGAAATACGGCACAGTCAATGCCTTTTCGATCTAGACCAGGGCGTGATGTTTGTTCGGGTTTTCTATTTCAGTGTATGTAGCTCAGTGAAATATTATATTATAACTTTATTGCGTATCATAGCTAAGTTTTATTTAGTGTAATGTGTCCATAAGTTCCGTTTTCTTCTTGCTGCATAATATGTTGCAGAAATAATTACAAAATTGTGTTATTTTAATGTGAAGAGAATTTTACATGTTAACATAATCTGTTCGCATCAACATTTTAAGTTTAGAATGGAAGCTATTTTGAGGTTTAATAAAAGAGAATTTATATTGTGATTTCAATTTTGCATATCTACCTTCCTTAATTTTAGACAAAAGATTTGTCATACCACTCCTATGAAATTATATACCTACGTACAATTGTGTTACTTCGTCTCTTAAGTAGTAGATAAATACAATAATTCAGTACTCAATTGTAGTATTAAAATACAGACAAATTGAATGTCCGGGGTATCATACATGATATTACGCTTAATTATAATATATGATTGCGAATTTAGGAATATAAGTGAAATATAGTAAACATAACCTATAATTTTCACATGAATGGCAAGGCATTGAAGATCACTAAATTTAGACAGAAAGGGGCAACTTGTACAGTAAACATAACCTATAATTTCAACATATCTAAATATCCGTGCGGTGCAATTGAAAATTATTGAATCGTGCATAAATGAATGTACAAGAATTTCCCAATATTTCATCGATATAAAGGCAGGTATTACACATACGAACAACGTAATTTTCACACCATCAGCTTCTTGTCTATGCGGATTACGTGAATATGTTAGGAGAAAATACACAAACGATTAGGGAAAACACGGAAATTTTACTTGAAGGAAGTAAAGCGATCGGTTCGGAAGTAAATCCTGAAAAGACAAAAGCATATGATCATGTCTCGTGACCAGAATATTGTACGAAATGGAAATATAAAAATTGGAGATTTATCCTTCGAACAGGTGGAAAAATTCAAATATCTTGGAGCAACAGTAACAAATATAAATGACACTCGGGAGGAAATTAAACGCAGAATAAATATGGGAAATGGGTGTTATTATTCGGTTGAGAAGCTCTTATAATCCAGTCTGCTGTCCAAAAATCTGAAAGTTAGAATTTATAAAACAGTTATTCTGTGTTTTTGGCAACCCAGGATGCCTGGGCAGACTATTTCTTGAAATAAATTATATATACATGTTCTTCTGTATGGTTGTGAAACTTGGACTCTCACTCTGAGAGAGGAACATAGGTTAAGGGTGCTTGAGAGTAAGGTGCTTAGGAAAATATTTGGGGCTAAGAGGGATGAAGTTACAGGAGAATGGAGAAAGTTACACAACACAGAACTGCACGCATTGTATTCTTCACCTGACATAATTAGGAACATTAAATCCAGACGTTTGAGATTGGCAGGGCATGTAGCACATATTGGGCGAATCCAGAAATGTATATAGAGTGTAAGTTGGGAGACCGGAGGGAAAAAGACGTTTAGAGAGGCCGAGACGTAGATGGGAGGATAATATTAATGGATTTGAGGGAGGTGGGGTATGATGATAGAGACTGGATTAATCTTGCACAGGATACGGACCGATGGCGGGCTTATGTGAGGGCGGCAATGAACCTTCGGGTTCCTTAAAAGCCATTTGTAAGTAAGTAAGTAAATAATATTACATCTTAACTCGCAAGTGAATTATGTCTGAAGTGTCTCATAATCATTGTTTTAAATTTTATTAATGGAATTACACTACATTTTAGAGAAACATATGTTACTGTTTATGCATTCCAACTAATTTATATGGTTGAAACGCCGCCCTTCGTGATCGGATTAAGCGAGTCACATGGCCTGCCTTACGGCCTGTATTAGATCACGATGACTGTGGCACAGTCTATTGTTCCTAGTACTCACAGCGCTCCAAACGGCTAGCAACTATCGCGAGATTTGCAAAAAATCATCCCAAGCTTCGTGACTGTACATACTAGACTGTGATAGTACTTCAAATAGCCAAAACGAGTCCAACAGTGTAGGCTCTTACTATCTGCCGTGATGATGGAACCCTCATGTACAGTTCTTCCAAAACCTCGTAAATCCCAAGTTCCAGGACGCGGTGGAGTACTCAAAGCTTATTTCTGATCAAATCGCATTAACCGTGAAAATCTAAAAACTCATACAGAGTGCCCACCCAAATCTACTTTTAAAATTTGCTGACATTTCCTTTTTTTTTTTTTTTCCCCCAGACACAAAGTCATTTTCCCCTCTCACGTTACGATTTGTAATATGAGGCTGGAAATGAAACAAATTCCTTCTCTGAATCACAAAATGCAATAGCTTTGTGACAGATTTTTCTGCCTTCACTACGCATTACCTTTCCTGAATTCGGCATATTGAACTGCGACAGTATGAACTGGAATTGAAGATATTTGAACATGAAGCATGGCCTCACACACTGTAGTTCCTGAGTTCGTCGATACGCTTTTTCGCTGTGTCCACTGGTAATGTGGGTAACAATAAGGCAGTCATGTCAATTGATGCCCATAGGATTAAGCGCGCGCTTTAGAGCTCAGGAGAGCCTGAGCGCTTTACAGCGGAAAGGAAAGAGACAGACGAAAGAGGTAGTATATGCCGCTTGGTCGAGCTATATTCAGGGATGGCCAGCACTGATTCAATGGATAAAGAGAAGAGAACTTATTAAAACTGTATCCATGTTAATTTTTAGATTTGCCTGAGAAGTATAAGTGCGTTATAAGAATGTAAGTTTTAATTTTAATGCCCATTTTTCAAAGTTTTATTTTTTATTCAAAAGAAATATTTGCTCAACTTTTTTTTTATAGAAAAGTGAAATTTTCAGATATAGGCCTATTTACTTAGTAGCCTTACAGAATGTTTTTGTAAATCTAATATATCGTAAATACGTATTACTGAAGATAGTGTATTGAAAATTTTGAAAATATCCGCATGGAAATTGTTTGTAAGGAAGTGAATTAACAAAGCAACTACTGTTACATCATAAGCAAAATATACGTACCCATGTGTTGTAAAAATGTCAACTCTATAGCTTCAGCACATTTCGAGAAAATAAATTTAATATTCTGATGATAGGAAGTTGCTCACAAATATCACCTTAAAAGCATAATGCGATAAGAGTTTTGTTATGAAATAGGATTAGTTACACTTAAGACATATACAGCACCTAGGTAACTTTGCTTTGTACTATAATATTGTTTTGATTAGTTTATTGATTACTTTTGTAAGGCTAAAGGTACCATCAATATCAATTCCAACTTATGTCATACTCAATCTCTTTCTTTGGGATATCACTTTCTTTATGAATGATGTATTTCATCCATTTAGTACAGTATAGTTGTACTACTATGGAATTTAAGTGAATATTCCCTCTTAACTCTTTATTATGTTATTAACTTTTAAAAGACAAGTGCAATATTAAGAAATCAGTGTTAGTACTTTTGTTTTACAGACAATATAGATAATATCAAACAGAAAGAAGCCATATAAAAATAACGATATAAAATTTCACGTTCCGTTTGAAGTTTGTGCACCAATCCAACAGGCTACTTAATCATATACACAACCCTTCCTCTTTCCATACTTAGCGCTTGATGCCCGCGCATGACGTCAAGGTCAGAAAAATGCGCTTGCTTTCACATCACTGCAGTAAGGGATAGCGACTGATATGTCCTAATCAGGTTCACAGAAAATGTTGTGTAGAACATCCTCTATTTCTTGTTTAATATCTGCACGCCTTTACTGAATCACCCTGTATAGAAGCTGTAGTGTGTCCAGTAAACCCGTACTGAGTTCAGTTTATATTGGCAGGATTCGATTCTTAGTTTCAAGACTGGAGAGCAGCCGTCTTCGCGGTGTGTCAGGAAGCAGCTGTGTTCTTGGATCATCAGGATAAAATATGTTATTAAGAAAATCCAACATTATTGCATCCTGAAGTCATGCAGCTTCATAACACAGCAGACACGTCTCATTGTTGGATGGCAGATCAACTCTGGGTCACTGGGTCAGGCAGGAAGCACTGAGATAGACGGAAGTCGTGCAATGCGTGTCCATGGTAACAGCCACACAAAGCTCTGAGTAGAACTGTAAGGAAATCTGGTATGTAATATAAAAAATGGACGTTTGTTATATTTTCGGTAATCTTATTTGACTAAGAAATTATAAGATCTTAAATATTTCTGTTTTTATTACCATTGATAGTCTTTTGTTAAATCGCGTTAGTTTTCAACTTAATGGTCTTGGGTGTCTTTAGGCAAATAGCTAATATTCTTCTGAACATGGAGTTCAACAGTCTTATTTATTGGAATGATAAACATAGAGAAGTTTCACTGACAGATTTCCATTAATAGTGTGAGTTCACTTAACATATTTGCGTGTTCCGGGATAAAAGTAAGTATGTACAATATAATCATAGATATGCCAAAATTTCACCGAGACCGATTATTAGCAAAAATGTGAATTTACTTGAAAAAGAAGAAGAAGAAAAGAGGAGAAGAAGAATTAAATTTAGCAAAGCGAATCAGTTCTCCAGAAAGTCTTTCAATTGTCCAAAATATACCGTCAATAAGTTTTAGAAAAGTTCGCCGAGTTAGCTCTGTGGTAACGTGTCTACTCCAGACTAGCCGGTCCGGGTTTCATTCCCGGCGGAATCAGACACTTTTGTGTAAAATTTCTATCTCGGAACTACAAGAGGTGGTGCACAACTTACAATCACTAGATTATGCACCAATACCAAATATATCCGCATATAAAGAGAAGTCTTATGGTGCTATTCGATAGGAGTAGGTTACGTGCCGGTATCGGGTTTCCCCTTCCTTCCTTCTCACCTTCATTGTCATTCTCACCCATTCCATACATTACACTTACAGGAACACTTACACAAACACTCACCCTAGTACACGACATAACTCTAAACAGATGTATATCATACACAGCCTGGCCCGCCGAAGTGGTATACAACTTGAAAACTGGTGACAGTCCTGGCATCTATCCACAATATGTGGAACTCAATCACGCAAATGAATTGGATTGGATACGTACATATTGTAGAGCTACTTTCATTTGTTCGTATTTCAATACGCTACAACTATACAATTTTTGGCGGACTTGGAAATTCTTACATGCCCTGACTGGAAATGTTTGTAGATATAATTAATGTATTCATTCGCGAAAAAATGTAGTTCTTCTTGTAATTTCCGTAAATGTTACAGCTTGTAGAGTTTCCCTATTAATTTCATTAGTAAAATTGCAGTACGTATACAATATTGAATATTCTGATGTACACATTTGATGCAAGGAATATATTTTTTTTAAGTATTAAGAGTATTAAATAATTGTAAGGTGTATGAAGTTTTAATTTCTTTTAAATTGACTATTACACTCTTACTACGTCATACTACTTTTGACCAATAAAACGGTACGAAAGGACGTATTTCAACCAATCATGGCTGCTTATCGCACAATTTTATCGCGTCCCTAGCATTTGTTTAATTTTATCGCGTCCCTAGCATTTGTTTCTTTGTTTGCCAACATTTGAAACTGCGCTGGTCTGAACGTCAAAAATATATATAAAATTACAAACCACTCCAGTCGATGCACAGCAGTTTCAAATATGACTCGCATTGGCATTCAAGAACAAGAATTAATAAAAATCACTGATCATACCTATGCATCTTCTGAAATCCGATTTACAAATAAATGAAGAGCACCATTCGGAAATCCTGAATAAGTTGAATACACCATGTAGGCCTAAATCAACGAGTTCCACTTCTATTACGCACACGTCCAATATGACATCAATTGAACCACCAACCACATTCAAATTTGAAAATTGTACATTCAATAATTATTCCTTTTAAAATTATTCATGTTTATTTTTTATGTCATCGTCGTTAATTAAAACTTTTCTAACACTTGTGTATATTAGTTAGGTTATGTTATAGCTTCTGCTCTGAGAGGATAAAAAGAACTTCTGCTATATGATATTATGGATAGTCACGTATCAGAGATTGTTTAATATTAAGATTTATTGAATAGTAATCATTACAGTGTCTGTATAAAGACACTACTGGCATCTAGAATGCATCTAGCGTAATATTTGTAATGTTGAGACGGTACAATAATACATTTGAAGACAGTTGTATTTTCGTAAGCCAATTAATATTTTATTGCATTGGAGTACTTCGTTACTTCTAATCTTTATATACTTTCTTCTAATCGTGTAATAGTCAATTAAATCCCACTCGAGTTTTGATTTTCTCTAGATAAATACATTTGAAGGCCACAGTGACCAATACTGCAGCACAGGTTACAGTACAATTTGATACTAACTCCCCCCACGATATAGCAGATATAATATGTACACTAGACTCTCGCTAATGCGGCACTCAGTAATCCGGTCTCTTGCTAGTGTACGGCCTTAGAAAAAGGTCTTGTCGCACAGAAACTTTGTAAGCCCCAGAAAGAAGGCAGTGCGCATGATCCGAGGATGAGCGACCTGGCTCACAAGAGAAGGACTAGGTAATAAAATTAGTTTTGTTTCGTTGTAAGTCTGATCATGCGCACTGCCTTCTTTCTGGGACTTATAATGTATCTGTGTGATAAAACTTTTTTCTAAGACTGTACTTCCTATCACTTCTATGTAATAGTTTTCTTGGAAATTTCCACAGATGTCATGTGTTCTAGTGTATTACTTATACACTTATATATATATATATATATATATATATGTATATATACACGCGCCGGCCACAATATAGCTGCAAGTGGATTGCACGCTCGCTAATCCGACACATCTCTGGGCAAGAAATAGCGGATTAGCAAGAGTCTACTGTATTATGGGTAGAACAAAGACAGCCATGAATGAACATACACAGGATTAAGTCAAACGACTTAAAAGATTACTGGAAGCAAGTAATGTGTACTTAAAACAATTCATAGTAAACCAGCAGTTACTTGTGATTTTAAGAATTAGTTAAATAATAACAATGTCTTGTAGAGATAAAATTATTAACGTGTGTGCACATGCTTCAAACCAGAACAAAGTTCCACACAGAGGATTGGCAAATATAATAAATAAATAAATAAATAAATAAATAAATAAATAAATAAATAAATAAATAAATAAATAATAACTAAATAAATAAATAATTAAGTAACTAAATGAGAGAGACTTCGGTGAGTGAGTGAGTGAGTGCGTGAGTGAGTGGGTGGGTGGGTGGGTGGGTGGGTGGGTGGGTGGGTGAGTGGGTGGGTGAGTAAGTGAGTGAGTGGGTGGGTGGGTGAGTAAGTGAGTGAGTAGGTGGGTGGGTGGGTGAGTGAGTGAGTCAGTGGGTGGGTGGATGGGTGGGTGAGTGAGTAGGTGGGTGGGTGGGTGATTGAGTGAGTGAGTGAGTGGGTGGGTGGATGGGTGGGTGAGTGAGTGAGTGAGTGGGTTTATGGGTGGGTGGGTGGGTGGGTGGGTGAGTAAGTGAGTGAGTGAGTGAGTGGGTGGGTGAGTGAGTGAGTGAGTGAGTAGGTGGGTGAGTGAGTGAGTGAGTTAGTGGGTGGGTGAGTGAGTGAGTGGGTGGGTGGGTGGGTGAGTGGGTGGGTGGATGGGTGGGTGAGTGTGTGGGTGGGTGGATGAGTGAGTGAGTGGGTGAGTGAGTGAATGAGTGAGTGTGTGGGTGGGTGGATGGGTGGATGGGTGAGTGGGTGGGTGAGTGGGTGGGTGGGTGAGTGAGTGGGTTGGTGAGTGAGTGGGTTGGTGAGTGAGTGGTTGGGTAGGTGAGTGAGCGAGTGGGTGGGTGGGTGAGTGGTTGAGTGAGTGAGTGGGTGGGTGAGTGAGTGTGTGGGTGGTTGGGTGGATGGGTGGGTGGGTGAGTGAGTGAGTGGGTGGATGGGTGGGTGAGTGAGTGAGTGAGTGAGTGGGTGGGTGGATGGGTGGGTGGGTGAGTGAGTGGGTGGGTGGGTGGGTGAGTGAGTGGGTGGGTGGGTGGGTGAGTGAGTGGGTTGGTGAGTGAGTGGGTTGGTGAGTGAGTGGGTGGGTAGGTGAGTGAGCGAGTGGGTGGGTGGGTGAGTGGTTGAGTGAGTGAGTGGGTGGGTGAGTGAGTGTGTGGGTGGGTGAGTGAGTGAGTGTGTGGGTGGTTGGGTGGATGGGTGGGTGGGTGAGTGAGTGAGTGGGTGGATGGGTGGGTGAGTGAGTGAGTGAGTGAGTGGGTGGGTGGATGGGTGGGTGGGTGAGTGAGTGAGTGGGTGGGTGGGTGGATGGGTGGGTGGATGGGTGGGTGGGTGAGTGAGTGAGTGAGTGAGTGAGTGAGTGAGGGGTGGGTGAGTGGGTGGGTGGGTGAGTGGGTGGGTGGGTGAGTGAGTGAGTGAGTGAGGGGTGGGTGAGTGGGTGGGTGGGTGAGTGGGTGGGTGGGTGAGTGAGTGAGTGAGTGGGTGGGTGGATGGGTGGGTGGGTGAGTGAGTGAATGAGTGGGTGGATGGGTGGGTGAGTGTGTGTGAGTGGGTGGGTGGGTGGATGGGTGGGTGAGTGTGTGAGTGAGTGTGTGTATGGGTGGGTGGGTGGGTGAGTGAGTGAGTGGGTGGGTGGATGGGTGGGTGGGTGGGTGAGTGAGTGAGTGAGTGAGTGAGTGAGTGGGTGGGTGGATGGAAGTATGGATGAATTAACTAATTTATTTATTTATTAATGATAAACCTCTACATATATTTTCAAGTAAGGAACGAAGCAACTACCAGAAATTAGTGATTATGAGGACAGATTAGACAGGGATTTTTAGAGATTAGCGAGGAAGAAGAGCGCTAAAATTGAGTTCAAGAAGGTCAGGGGTGACAAAAGTGATAGGACAAGACTGGAGAAGAAAGTGATAAGAATAAGAAGATAGTGTAAGAATGTAGTAAAATAGACACAAGCAATGGAGAATTAAAATGAAAGAACACTTGTATAATTTTAATTTGTACTCACTTTGCCTACTAACTAACTAAATAAAGATAAATAAAAATGAAGGAATGAGAAGTGGAAGAGAGAGAAACTGGAAGTGTAATTAAGTGAATTAGATATTTCATGTGTTTCAATGGGAGTAGTATAGATGTAAGTATACGGAAAGAGGCAGTGAAAGAGAGAATTTACGTTTGAAGCGAAGGGAAAGAGGTAAGTGCGTAAATATATAGAGGCGAGAATAGTAGGGAAATAGTAAGTGGTGTATGTGTTGTAAAACAGAGAGAATGGAAATGTAGACAAATAATTCAGGAGAAAATAGCTGGAAATGAGTGATTAAGAGTAGGTAGATTGGAGGATAGAGAATAAAAAATTAATTAAAACAAATAAAGAATAAATAATGAAAATTATTAAGGAAAAGAATATACAATAAAGTCTATGTATGAGGGAGAATACAAGAAGATAAATAGGGAATATATTCAGTTAAAACAGAAGACTAGGAAGTAAGCAGAAATACTAAGCAAATTAATATATTAACATAAAGGATGGTATAATTTATATTAAAGAGATGGTGGACAGAGAAGCACGTCCACCATAACTACGACTTGTAAAGTTCGCTGACAAATAAATACCAATATCAATATTTTCAAGGACGTGGAAGGACCCGGAATATTTTCTTGTGACGTAGTGCTATGACCGCCGGCATCAGCCGAGCTAAGGTTCTTGCAGGTCTTGGGTTTGAGCGCAATCTCCAACCTAATGACACGAAGTTAAATGAAGTGCAGGATAATTCAGTACACCGCATCTGTGTTAGTGCAAAATGCTGCTCGCACAGGTTTACTTTGAAAGAACTGAAAATGCTTTAATGTTCTGCGAAAGTTTTTTCATCCAAGTTTTGAATTTCCACGAGGTGTATGAATATTTAAAGCTAATGGAAGTTGTGTAAGCATCTACGTAATATACAAGGCGTTGAGTTAAGGAAGCCCATTGCCTTGCAGAGCGGCGTCTAGGGTTTCAAGGGGTGGACACATCCATTTCTCTAGTAATCCCCACTTGCAGTATCCAAGTAAAATATTGTGCAGCTTTTGTAGTAAACCAGAAGCGAGGGTAATTCGGTTACGTCTTTCTCCAGCTATCGCTGTTTATTATTATTATTATTATTATTATTATTATTATTATTATTATTATTATTATTATTATTAGTAGTAGTAGTAGTAGTAGTAGTAGAAGTAGTGTTATTGTTATTATTATTATTAATATTATTATTATTATTATTATTATTATTAGTGAAGTTATTATTATTATTATTACTATTAGTAGTAGTAGTAGTAGTAGTAGTAGTAGTAGAGATGTTATTATTATTACTATTATTATTATTATTATTACTATTATTATTATTATTATTATTATTATTATTATTATTAGTAGTAGTAGTACTGTTATTATTATTATTATTAGCTATTATTTGAGGTGTTATTATTATTACTATTATTATTATTATTATTAGTAGTAGTAGTAGTAGTAGTAGTGTTATTGTTATTATTAATATTATTATTATTAATATTATTATTAGTAGTAGTAGTAGTAGTAGTAGTAGTAGTATTGGTAGTAGTAGTAGTAGTGTTATTGTTATTATTATTATTATTATTATTATTGGCCTTATGCTGTTGTTTTTGGACGTTAATATTCTAAATAAATAAATAAATAATAATAATTATTATTAGTAGTAGTAGTGTTATTGTTATTATTATTAGTGATATTATTATTACTATTAGTAGTAGTAGTAGTATTAGAGATATTATTATTACTATTATTATTATTATTATTATTATTATTATTAGTAGTAGTAGTAGTAGTAGTAGTAGTATTAGTAGTAGTAGTAGTAGTAGTAGTGTTATTGTTATTATTATTATTATTATTATTATTATTATTATTATTATTATTATTATTATTGGCCTTATGCTGTTGTTTTTGCACGTTAATATTCTAAATAAATAAATAAATAATAATTATTATTAGTAGTAGTGGTAGTAGTAGTAGTAGTAGTAGTAGTAGTGTTATTGTTATTATTATTATTAATATTATTATTATTATTATTATTATTATTATTATTAGTAGTAGTAGTATTAGTAGTAGTAGTAGTAGTAGTAGTAGTAGTGTTATTGTTATTATTATTATTAATATTATTATTATTATTATTATTATTATTATTATTATTATTATTGGCCTTATGCTGTTGTTTTTGCACGTTAATATTCTAAATAAATAAATAATAATTATTATTAGTAGTAGTGGTAGTAGTAGTAGTAGTAGTAGTAGTAGTAGTAGTAGTAGTAGTAGTAGTAGTAGTAGTGTTATTGTTATTATTATTATTAATATTATTATTATTATTATTATTATTATTATTATTATTATTATCATTGGCCTTATGCTGTTGTTTTTGCACGTTAATATTCTAAATAAATAAATAAATAATAATTATTATTATTAGTAGTAGTAGTAGTAGTAGTAGTAGTAGTAGTAGTAGTGTTATTATTATTATTAGTGAAGTTATTATTATTACTATTATTGGATTAATCTTGCTCAGGATAGGGACCAATGGCGGGCTTATGTGAGGGCGGCAATGAACCTCCGGGTTCCTTAAAAGCCAGTAAGTAAGTAACTAAGTAAGTAAGAAGTAGTAGTAGTAGTAGTAGTAGTAGTAGTAGTAGTAGTAGTAGTGTTATTGTTATTATTATTATTAGTGATAATATTATTACTATTATTGTTATTACATATTTAATGTGTAGTATATCTTTTGCGTTTTTATGTCAGTTTTATTAATTTATGCCATTGTCAAGATATGTATTATACTTGCATATTCATATCTTTACAATATTACTTATATTATTCCAGTCTCATTTATTTGATTTCATTAATACATTTGTAATTCACTCTATTCAATTGCCATTATTTTAATTATCTCACTGAACTAATTTTAATAATTATTATTTGTGCGATTTATGTTGTTGCATTTGGCCAATTGATTAATGTAGACTATTATATTGTTTGTATTCCATCTCACTGCCATTTCTATCATTCATTCTCATCATCATTTGTTGTTTTGCTCTGTTTTGTATCTTGTGCTAAACTGTAATTTGCCTTGTGCTGTTGTTTCGCACATTAATATTATAAATAAATAAATAAATAAATAAATAAATAAAAATTATGATTATTATTATTGTTATTATTATTATGATATTATTATTAATATTATTATTACTTAATACCCATTAATTTGACATTTCACCCTACGAGCTGTGTGACTGTAAGGACTAATTCTATACATAATACAGTCAGTGACGTAGTAGCCACTCACAAGCTAAGCAACACATTAAAGATATTACACAGCATTCACTCACACATATGAAAGGATTAAGGGAAGGATCGCCATCCGTGGCCAGACCTTCAAGAGATACAATCCTGGCATTTGCCTGGAAATTATTAAGAAAACCATGAAAAACCTCAGTTAGGATTTCCGACCCCTGGAATCAAACCCCATACCTCCCGAATGCAAGGCTAACCCTCTACCACTCCGCTAGCCCCTTCGCTCCAGATTACTAATATTATTCAAAATTATTGAAAATAACAAAGATTACCTTACGTAATACGTGATCGAAGTGGAACAAAATAACTGGAAATAACACATTACTGTAATTTCTTTGTCAATAATATTACTGATATTGTACAAAAGAACTGAAAATAACAATTTACTATCTATTAAAAACATAAATTAAAATTATAAGAAATGACTTTTTTCCCCAACGCCACCAGTTAATCACTTGACATTCCTCATCTTCTGGCAATGGCTTATTTGCAATCCTGGAAGGCAGAGTGCCAGGAGAGGTCTCAAACCTAAGCCTAACTAATCTCCAGACCATGTACGAACACAGACGGAATTCCCTTTTAAGGAAAAATTCGTGTGTTCTAATCGAACCCGAGACCTCATGAACTGTAGTCAGAAGCTCTGACCACTAACTTATGAGGCTTATTCAAAATAACATTTCGCACTCTATCAAACTTCAGTTTATTAATATTGCACAAGGATTGAAAATAACATTATTAATATTGTACAATAACTTAGGTAACAGCGTAGATCTGTTATCCATACGAAAACGAATGTTAACCTTGAAGTCAACAAATATGTGGTAAATATCCGACACGTATTTCCTGAACTTTTCACACAATTATCCACAACTTTATTTATTATGACTATTACACTCTTACTACGTCATACTACTTTTGACCAATAAAACGGTACGAAAGGACGTATTTCAACCAATCATGGCTGCTTATCGCACAATTTTATCGCGTCCCTAGCATTTGTTTAATTTTATCGCGTCCCTAGTATTTGTTTAATTTTATCGCGTCCCTAGCATTTGTTTAATTTTATCGCGTCCCTAGCATTTGTTTCTTTGTTTGCCAACATTTGAAACTGCGCTGGTCTGAACGTCAAAAATATATATAAAATTACAAACCACTCCAGTCGATGCACAGCAGTTTCAAATATGACTCGCATTGGCATTCAAGAACAAGAATTAATAGAAATCACTGATCATACCTATGCATCTTCTGAAATCCGATTTACAAATAAATCATGAATAAGGTGAATACACCACGTAGGCCTAAATCAACGAGTTCCACTTCTATTACGCACACGTCCAATATAACATCAATTGAACCATCAACCACATTCAAATTTGAAAATTGTACATTCAATAATTATTCCTTTTAAAATTATTCATGTTTATCTTTTATGTCATCGTCGTTAATTAAAACTTTTCTAACACTTGTGTATATTAGTTAGGTTATGTTATAGCTTCTGCTCTGAGAGGATAAAAAGAACTTCTGCTATATGATATTATGGATAGTCACGTATCAGAGATTGTTTAATATTAAGATTTATTGAATAGTAATCATTACAGTGTCTGTATAAAGACACTACTGCCATCTAGCATGCATCTAGCGTAATATTTGTAATGTTGAGATGGTACAATAATACATTTGAAGACAGTTGTATTTTCGTAAGTCAATTAATATTTTATTGTATTGGAGTACTTCGTTACTTCTAAGTTTTATATACTTTCTTCTAATCGTGTAATAGTCAATTAAATCCCACTCGAGTTTTGACTTTCTCTAGATAAATCAAAACGTCTAGTGAGATTACTGTTGAGAAATTATTTGTAACAAATTAAGATTTTTCGTGAGGAAAGGAATATACGTTAATAATAATAATAATAATAATAATAATAATAATAATAATAATAATGCCAATTTTTGTAATGGAACTGTGGTGCTGTTTTAAGATCAATTGACATATCCTGCAGTATTACTACTCTCTGTTTACTACTTTGGTATTTCGTTGAGTACAGGATGCCGTACTAGTACTGGCACACTGGCATTCAAAGATCGATTGTGATCGATGATTTGTTCGTATAATTAAATAAATAAATAGACAGACAGACATATAAACAAACAAACAAATAAATAAATAAATAAATAAATAAATAAATAAATAAATAAATAAATAAATAAATAAATAAATAAATAAATAAATAAAATCAATAAAAAATTTCTGATATCAATTTGGAAGCCTCGTTTGCTGCGCACTGTGGAGATGACGGCAAAATTACGTAATTATTTAACTAACATTATTTAATACACGGCGTAACACGGAACGCAGAACACAGCTTGTTGCACATTCATTCGAGGCGAAGTAACTTATCTTTAAAATTCATAAAAAGAATTCGCTCCAAACAGAATCTTCAGTTTACAACTTCGTCCCCGTCTGTCTGCTCCTTAACTTCCTCGCTGTCTTTTAATGTGACAGCGTCACAAAATGAAAGTTTCTGACGTGTCTGGAATATATTCGGCTTTCTTTCTCCCTCTATATCCTTCGTGCTGTATTCGAAGCGACAGAAAGTAAACCAATGTTGTAAGATATCTCACCGTACTGGGAAACCAATAAGAAAGTTATGACCCCCAAGTTTTATATTTTTTAGCACTCAATATTCGAATAACCTCGGACCAAGAAGTCGGTTGGCCTCCTCTTTCGTTAAGATAAGTTTGACTTCGCTCCGGTCCCTGGTGGCCTAACTTCGCGTGATGAGGTCCCTGTCGAGGCGGATGTTCTGCCACACAAATCACATTTCTGTGCAACAAAATTTTAATATAAATTGTGGCAGCGAATACAAGACGAATCTGTGACACTGCCAACAAAATGCTGGCTAAATGTTACAAGGGTGTATGTAGTAATATTTCTTATATTTTATTTTATTTATTTATTTATTTATTTAATAATAACATATACATAAAAACGTTATATTAAAATACCCCGAAAGAGCAAAGCTCGTGTTCGGGGACAGTTCCGTTACATAGATATACATACTTTGTAGACAGAATACTTCAGAAAAAAGATCACATAAAGATTATAATAAAATTAGTAAATGATAATACTAGTAATAACTGAGTGAAAAAAGAGACGATGTTGAGATTGGTGGATTAATATTAACTTATTATTAGTAGTATAATTAGTACAGATCATGTTGCTATAGTAACCAATATAAGATAGAAAAACTACACTTAGGATAGAAATAACCTTGTTTTACAATACATGGTACATAATATAAATACGGGGAAGTCTGTCATATAAATTTTTTAATTCTGGATCTGAAAATTTCATTGCTTAAAGTAGTCAATTCTGGGTGAAATTTTATTATCGAATTATATAGACGTGGACCATAATTTGTACTGTGTAGTAAAGCAGCAGATGTGAAACATTTAGGTTCAACTAATTTAAGAATTTCATTTCGTCTTGTATTATGAGCATGTGACTGAGCTACAAATTTCATTCTATTTTTATGATAGAATTTCATTAAAGAGTATTTATAAATTTGGTCAATTCTAAAAACATTCAAATCGGAATGGATCAAATTTGTTGGATAATCCAGTCGCCTTTTCAAACAAATTTTGAATATACGTTTTTGCAACATAATTAGAGGAAGAAGAGCAGTTTGTGTAATGCCTCCCCATCCAGTTATACCACACTGGATAACAGATTCAACTATAGCCAAATAAACCAAACGTAATACATGAGTAGGCAAATAGTAGCGAAGGTTTACAAATTTGTAAATTGTTTTACGGATCCTGTTACATAAAAAGGTGATTTGTCTGTCCCATTTCAAGTGCTGATCAACAATAATTCCCAGGATATAGACACACAACCAGCTATTGTGCATAGGGAAACAGTGTTCAGGCCGAAATTTAGTAGACACAAATAATGCACAGCCTGTGCTAAATCATCATCATTTTCTTCTTCATTCATGCAATAGGTCATTACGCCTGTTCAGACTTCAGCCCTTCGCTTTCTAGGTATGCCCACATTTCGCCTGCCTTTGATTCACATTGCATTACTTGCTTAGGATATCTTTCTTCATTCATTCCACCTATATGATCATTCCAGTTTTTATACATATCTTTCTAGCTCGTCTGTTATTACTAGGGATCGTATTCTGGCTCCGGGCGTACGGAAATAAGGTTAGTTGTTCATAGACTATATTGACGTGACGTCATGTTTCGCGCGTGACACAGGTACTGTTAGGGAACATTTGCGTCTTGTTTGTGATGCAGTTGAAGTGCTATTCATGATTCAAAACTAGACACCGCAGACTTTTCACAATGCATTCCAGTCATAAGAATGATATTGCCATACTCTTTCCCACTATTTAAATTATTTATTCTTTCACTTATTTCATTGATTTATTGTTACTGGCAGAGTTAAGGCCCCAGGCATTTTCTTCCACACAACAAATACAAAAATACATTATTGTAAATGTCATGAATAATAGCAATGCAGAAAAAAATATAATAATAATAATAATAATAATAATAATAATAATAATAATAATAATAATAATAGTAAAAGCAAAATATAAATGTGTTTTGATACATGTAATGCTAACAGTAAAACAATTACAATTTAGTTTTAAGTAAGATAATTTGGACAAAAGAAATGATTAACATAATGAAGGAAAATCTATTAAAAATTAAAATTATATTCTACAAAAGTAATATTTGAAGAAAGATCATATTCTAGGGACGAAAAGCAGTTTTTTTATAACTGTCTTTTGAAAGTAGTCAATATGTGACAGCCCTTTAATAACGAACTGTTTTCAGAACATGGGAGGAGTGATAGTACGAGGAAGAAGAAAAAAGTCCATAAGATTTACTGATGATATGGCGTTGTTAGCAGAAGAGGAAATTATACTAAGGGATATGCTACTGGAGCTAAATGACAGCTGTGAGCAGTATGGGATGAAGATAAATGCAAACAAGACGAAGACCATGGCCATAGGAAGAAAAATACAGAAGATAAACTTGCGAATTCTAAATGAGGCAGTAGAGCAAGTGGACAGCTTCAAATACTTGGGGTGTACTATAAGCAGTAACATGAGCTGCTGCCAGGAAGTCAAAAGGAGGGTAGCAATGGCCAAGGAAGCTTTTAATAGAAAAAGGAACATCTTCTGCGGACCTCTGGAGAAAGAACTAAGGAGGAGACTAGTGAAGTGCTTTGTATGGAGTGTGGCATTGTATGGGGCAGAAACATAGACATTACGACAAAGTGAAGAGAAGCGAATAGAAGCATTTGAAATGTGGATATGGAGAAGAACGGAACGTGTGAAGTGGACAGACAGAATAAGGAATGAAACTGTGTTGGAAAGAGTGGGTGAAGAAAGAATGATCCTGAAACTGATCAGAAAAAGGAAAAGAATTGATTCGGTCACCGGCTGAGAAGAAACTGCCTACTGAAGGATGCACTGGAAGGAATAGTGAACGGAGGAAGAGTTCGTGGCAGAAGAAGAAAACGACGCTCGCAACTGCCGAGGTTATATCAGCGTCGCCGGTGTGCCGAAATTTTCTCCAGCAGTAATTCTTTTACATGCCAGTAAATGTACTGACGTGAGCCTGTCGCATTTAAGCACACTTAAATATCATGGACCTGGGCCGGGATCGAACCCGAAACCTCGGTCACAGAAGGCCATCACTCTACCGACTGATTCACCCAGGCCGACACATATCTATAATGTGCATAGAAAAAGTAACAATGTCTAAAATTTCCCGCAAGTCTAAAAATAATAAGAGAACGGTTGTACCACTGGATAATTGAAACAGATAAGATTTTTAAGAATAGAATGTTACAATATTGTTATTATTGTAATAAAATAATACTTATTACTATTACATTATTTATAACTCTTCGGGTATATCCGGTACAGGCACTATAGGACCTACTAACACAGGCAAAAATCGTATAAAATAGACACAGGTTTATGGGAGATGGTAAATATTCTTTGGTCTTTCCAGAGTAGAAAAGCTTATATAAACATTTATCCAATATTCAATGAGTGTGCAGATACAGCTGTTTCAATATACACATGGCAAGAAAAGGACAAAGTACTATGCAGTATTGACTACGTACAAAGAACTAGCACGTGTCGCGCTTCTGAGATCGCCAGAGGACAATACTGTTCATAATGAGAAACAACTGTTTGCAGTTTTCATGGCTACAAGGATGGCATGTTCTTCCAGCATGACGAAGCCCCTATACATTTTAGACGTCAGGTGGCACATCGTCTAAATCCTATACTCACTCCAACAATGATCGGCCAGGGTGGTCACGTGCAGTGTCCACCAAGAGCTCCAGATCTTAATTCTACAATTTTTTTTTCTGTGGGGGTGGCTGAAAGGCGCTGTGAGCAATACGAAGTAAGCACAAGGGGTGAATTTGTCGTTTGCATTATGAACAGCGCTGCCCTTATAAAAGAATGACAAGATGATGTCAGAAGAGCAACACTTACTGTTGTCAACAAAGCGGAAAGTCTATTTGAAGCCTATGGTGGACATTTTGAGCCATTACTTTGAATTGATTAAATGTATTGATACCATGCAATAAGCAATATATTTTGTGCGAGATCGTGCGTATTTGCTTGCTTTCCGCACAAAACCAATACGCGGTAAGTGTGAAACACCACATTCAGTATTCCCAACGTAACACACATAACAATTTCCCTCTTCTTACCGCTTAAGCGCCATATTCATTTTACTGCTTTAGGCTTTTAACATATTATTTTTAGAGACGTTTAACATAGTAATAATTATAAATTGGAAACTTACCACTGCAATTTCACCTAAATTGCAATGTTCATTATTGTTTTTAAATATTTGCAAAAATGAAGTAAACTCTACAACACCACAAAAGTTACTGCATTTGTAATGCAAATAACATTAAGGAAGCCGTGAAAAAATCAACAAGATTCCAGATGCCGATGTTATTATTGCAATATGTTATATAAATAATATTGTTAAAATATTAAAATGAAAAATAAATCATTACATAACCTTATCGTTTGTTTTAAGTTCGCATTTATAGACTGGGGGGGGGGGAAAGACAGACGTATATCACGGCCTGCTGGAATATAGTAAACACAGAAAACATTTTATAGCAACAATGTTGAAGACAGATATTTTCGTTTTTAAAAATTGCCGTCATTGAACAGAAACCAAGACGGAGATTTCATTGCAACTAATTAGAAATTCGTCTTTCAGGTATGTAATAAACGATCTTCGCACAAAATAATGTACGATACACGAGCGGTATGTTTGTTTTCATGTTCTCGGAAATTAAAAAAAGCTCAAATACGTTTCGCTTTTTCAATCTTTTCCTCGACCATGAAAACATCAATATATCGCTCTTGTAACGTATATTACTATTACATTGTGCTCATTACAAACAATACAGCAGAACACACCGCCATGACACAACAGTGCACGATGTCATTCGTCTGCTAATTCCCGCCCTATAAAAGAACCAATCAGATTCACTGATGGCGGCTGATGGAGACTGCCACCACCTTTGCAAGCTGATGGCACCGGTGCGACAACGGTGGAGCATCAATGACGTCATCGGTGAAATTCGGAATACTGTGATGCCATCAGATTGCTCAGCGCTGAGATTTGGAATACGCTCTTTGAATTGATTAAATATATTGATACCATGTAATAAGCAATATATTTTAAAATCACAGGGTGTCTACCGAACTTGAAACAAAAATGGACACGCAGTCAATTCTCTTCAGCCTTCTAGACTGTATTAGACTCCCATATGAAGATCACAGGGAAAAAGCGTTATAAGTCCAAAATTATCTATGTTCTGTTTTAGATGTCATGTAATAGCTCAGGTAGTGTACATTTGTCTAAGAATAAGAATCTTATAGGTTCAAAGAAATTTGAAGAATGATAAGCCAAAGACAACACAATATAATAGGTCTTGAAACTTTCAACTTTCTCTCCTGTAAAACAGTAAAACGTGACTTGTCAAGTTTTTCCCTGTGGTTTTCATATGTAATCGCTGACAACCGACCACCGTAGCTCATATATGAAGCAGAACAAAATGCGCCATTCCGTTACGAACGGCCATTTAAGTCCTTTAAATTCGTTGCATTTCGTTACTTTCGTTCCCAATTTCTTAACTCAGGTTACTTTCTGGGTAGGCTACTTTCGTTACCCTAATCATTAAGTCATTTCTTTTCCCTATTCAACTCTTAATGTTCGATACGTGTATCATTCAGACAGCTGCATCTCCACACCCATTGAAAACTTGACAAACTTTTCCCTCAGAATCATCCATACCCTGAAGTAATTGCGGCTCCTACTGAATCACCCTGTATTTTGCTCTATTTTATCAACAGTAATCTCACTAGAGGTTTTGATTTATCTAGAGAAAATCAAAACTCGGGTGAGATTTAATTGACTATTACACTATTAGAAGAAAGTATATTAAGATTAGAAGTAACGAAGTACTCCAATACAATAAAATATTAATTGACTTACGAAAATACAACTGTCTTCAAATGTATTATTGTACCATCTCAACATTACAAATATTACGTTAGATGCATGCTAGATGGCAGTGGTGTGCTATGATTATGTGATGTTATCAGGTGTGCCAACTATGGAATCTTCATTGAACTCTGTAGACGGTTACTAGTCAAGAAGGCTTTGTTGATTCAGTTTCATTTTTATTAAAACAGTTGCATTCCACTTCAATCATCCGGATCCCAGTAATCAACGTCACTTGACAGATTATTTTCAATAAATCTTAGTATTGAACAATCTCTGATATGTGACTGTCCATAATATCATATAGCAGAAGCTATAACATAACCTAAATAATATAAACAAGTGTTAGAAAAGTTTTAATTATGGATGATGAAATAAACAAGAAAAGTTTTAATTAACGATGATGACATAAAAAATAAACATGAATAATTTTAAAATAAACAATTATTGAAAGTACAGTTTTCAAATTTGAATGTTTTAGTGGTTGGTGTTAGTGTTTTATATTAGACGTGTGCTTAAAAGAAGTGGAACTCGTTGATGTACATGGTGTATTCCTCAACGTATTCAGGATTTTCGAATGGTGCTCTTCATTTATTTGTAAATAGGGTTTCAGGGAAGATGCATAGCTATGACCAGTGATCTTTATTAATTCTCGTTCTTGAATGCCAATGCGAGTCATATTTGAAAGTGCTGTGCATAGGCAGGAGTGGTTTGTAATTTTCTGTTTTTTTTTTTTTTTTTTTTTTTTTTTTTTTTTTTTGACGTCCAGACCAGCGCAGTTTGAAATGTTGGCAAATAAAGAAACAAATGCTAGGGACGCGATAAAATTAAACAAATGCTAGGGACGCGATAAAATTGTGCGATAAGCAGCCATGATTGGTTGAAATACGTCCTTTCGTATCGTTTCATTGGTCAAAAGTAGTGTGTCGTAGTAAAAGTGTAATAGTCAACGATAAATAACTTAGTAATTGATACATCGTCATTAAATAACCAACTAAAGCAATGCTAAAATGATGTGTAGTTTATGGAGCTGCAGTTGCTTGCTCCTTGTGTCGGTCGTTGCAGTCTTCCGAAGATATCTTCGATATAACCAGAAGCTATGGAACACTTATTTGAAAAGTTTGAGTCAATTTATTATCGCAGCGCATTACCTTCGTTTTATAAAGGCCCCGGGCTACGTCAAATACTCGTGACGTCAGAGATGTTTCACGTTTAATCAATATCGTGGATCCAGACAGTTGAGGGAGATCAACACGAGAGTTAAATATTACGTGACGTCACGGAGGCAAAAACGGATCTGTTGTGTCACACACCGAAGTGCGTATGTGCCAGCCTAGTAGATTACACATCGGCCATTCCAGATGTCACGGATGTTACATTTTTACTATTTTCAAACTCTATATATTGGAAATGAAATTAATTTTGTCAACTTTTATTATTAGAATCAATTTAGAAGATGAGTATCATTTTACAGAAAAAGTTGTATGAATAAAATTTATTATTATTGCAGAAAATAAAGACAAGATTCCGTCACGGATGTTGCAAGATTTGTGAATTCAATTTACACCTTATTAACAAAAAGTGTAAAACTCAGGTCTCGCCCTCAAGCAAATGAAGATTCATTCTCACAGTGTCCATGTGAAAGCTATGCAAATCTCATGGCACCCAATTAGTTCACCAAAACGTAATCGGTAAATATTTTATAGCTATTTCTTCAATGTCACGGATGTTAAACATTTTGTCACGGATGTTACAGATGAGTTAATGACCTTCATTTTTCCAGTTTCAAAACAACTGTGACATTTCTAAGTCAAAATATTCACTTGAACTGTAAGATCAATTGTTATTAACCCAAACTACTGAAAATAAGTGACAGAAATAATACAGTACAGAGTAAAAAGTTTCTTGATCCTGGCTTTCTGGAATTAACAGTGTAGACTCTCAAAGTATTTATTGAACAATAGCTCCTTGAAAAACATACATTAACAGATGATCTCTCTCTGAGTAAGTGCTGCAAACTTCAGGGAAACAAAAAATAGCATTACCCAGGCAAGACCACTTAGATTCAATGTTCTTAAAGCCTGTAAAATATTTTCCTTTTCAAAATAAAACAAAATATTAGAATATTTAAATTTAGAGCTTTATCTATCATACACTAATAGTAGACACAAATATTTCCGAAAAGCACATTTCCATTGGAATTCCCAATTTGTCCAGAATGGCTGATATGCGAGCGATTTCCTCAACTTCACAAGTTCAGGAATGGCATTCAGTACTTTCAGAGACGTTTAACATAGTAATAATTATAAATTGGAAACTTACCACTGCAATTTCACCTAAATTGCACTGTTAATTATTGTTTTTAAATATTTGCAAAAATTAAGTAAAGTCTACTACTCCACGAAACTTATTGCATTCCTGATACAAGTAACATTAAGGAAGCCGTGAAAAAATCAACAAGATTCCAGATGCCGATGTTATTACTGCAATATGTTATATAAATAAAATATTAAATGAAAAATAAATCATTACCAGACATCGGATTCTAGGGCAAATGCCTATTTTGTTTCTTTAGGAGAAAAGTAAAAATAATTATTAATATTTGTGTTTCATGGAAATTGAAAGGTATTCAAAGAGTTTTATAGTGCACTAAAATGCCCTAAAACGGTTATTAGAGCCTAATTTGTTAATATTCGCCTAAAAATGCCTAACTCACTGCAAAGTTTCGCATTTTACTCTTACTTTTTATAATTTATACATGCATTCACTGCGAAATTTAAGGCATTTAAAAAGTGGAAAGTTTGCTTCACACCGGCCATGAAACCAATGATAAAGGAAACAAAATGTTTTGAATCTCACGACACTCGCAATAGATTTCACCGAATTTAACATGTTTGGAGGCATAAATGCCGACAAAGAACCAACCTTAGTTTTGAAGCAGGCAACAATCACAACATGTGCTGATACCGATTCAGAGATATACTATACTATAAAAATGACTGTTTTCGGTCTGAAACCGATTAGCTGTACAATTTTTGGAGAAAGAGTGTTTTTGAAATATTTATGAAAAGTCGTAAAACTGCGAATTAGTAGGGTAAACCGTTATAAAATATTTAAAAGAATGGCCCTCCTAGTGTTAACACTACCAGGAAATGCAACAATAAGTGGAACTTTGTATTTTTGCGCCTGCTTTCAAAATGATTCTCAGTGACAAAAGGCAAAGGTTAACTGTGGAGAATTTAGAACAAATTCTGGTGGTGTACTGTACAGATAATTATAATAAAGTCTGAGCATGGAACTGAATTTCAATAACTTAAAATGAGTAATCTTGATATCAATAATCATTATTTCATTAGTTTCAATATATTAAATTTGTGCAGCTCTGTTTATAAATATAATATAGTATTCTTTTTTAATGTTTAAACATACTTTTTTGTGCGTATTTTAGTGTATAACTAAAAATTTCAGTGAAAGAAATAAGTATGATACCTTGATGTGCCTAAAATGCCTATTTTCATTAAAATAGAGCCTAATTTTACAAATTTTGAGCTTATTTTAGGCGCCTAAAACTGCAATTTTTAGTGCCTAAAAATCCGATGTCTAATCATTACATAACCTTACCGTTTGTTTTAAGTTCGCATTTATAGACTGGGGGAAAAATAAAGACAGACGTATATCACGGCCTGCTGGAGTATAGTAAACACAGAAAACATTTTATAGCAACAATGTTGAAGAAAGATATTTTGGTTTTCCGAAGTTGCCGTCATTAAACAGAAACCAAGATGGAGATTTCATTGCAACTAATTAGAAATTCGTCTTTGAGGTATGTAATAAACGATCTTCGCACAAAATAATATACGATACACGAGAGGTATGTTTGTTTTCATGTTCTCGGAAATTAAAAAAGCTCAACTACGTTTCGCTTTTTCAATCTTTTCCTCGACCATGAAAACGTCAACATACCGCTCTTATAACGTATATTACTATTACTGGGTTATTTTACGACGCTGTATCAACATCTCAGGTTATTTAGCGTCTGAATCAAATGAAGGTGATAATGCCGGTGAAATGAGTCCGGAGTCAAGCACCGAAAGTTACCCAGCATTTGCTCATATTGGGTTGAGGGAAAACCCCGGAAAAAACCTCAACTAGGTAACTTGCCCCCACAAGCCTTATATCTAAATCTAATTACAACCTAAGGGCAACGCAAACATCCGAATCATATTAAACAAAGCAATAATCCCTGACAGAATTGCGAATCGAACCCGAGACCTTTTTCTTAGGAGCGGGTGTCGCTAATCACTACACCAAGAGGAAAACATACGCGTGTATGTATAGTACTTCTGAATGTTCACAATACTCCTTATAAACATTAATATCTATGTGCCTATTCATAGACATTTTTAGCGCGGGTTTCCGGTGGATGATCAGCGTTTTTCGTATTCATAAACCAGTGTTAGCGATAGGATATGATTTGAATTCTGTACTAGTAACCAGTGGATAGCCGGGGCTAGCTTAGTACGCTCGTAGCGCGTGCTGCGAAATGTCTATGAATAGCACCCTAGAAAACTAACACAATCTTTTGTTTGACAAACTGGATGTTGCAATAGGTCCGGATGATGATATCAAATCACAACATAGACATTTCTAATACAGCTTTGAAGACAGACTGGCTTAATACAAATACGTAAATCAGCACATGAAGTTCTCAAAACTATGGTAATCAATTTAGTGCCCAGTTTCCATTCAATATCAGATTAAATGGATCCTACAAAGTTTCTGGTATAGAAACTAGATAATCACTCGAAATAGAAAACACAAACAGGATGTATTGATAGCAAATTTAACTCTGTTATGAAATAATATCTTTATATTTTATTGACAACTAGCCGTACCCGTACGCTCCGCTGCACCTGTTAGAAATAAATATAAAGTAATTACATAATTAAAATAGGACATTTGATCCAGGGAACATTCGTGTTTGATAGAAGGATAAATCGTTTAATATGTTACTTAATTTAAATTGCATCCAAATAATTAAAATGCGATCATTTTGGTCCAGAGACACTCATTTGGTGCAATGACAATTCCTTTTACCTGTTTCTTAATATTTATTACATGCAACCATAGTTTAATGAAGATTCACATCATTTAGATTTAATGTGTATATTTTATTTTACTTGTTATAGGTTTCAATTGAATTATGGTAATAACTTAATTTTAACCCTTGTTTTCTACGTATTCAGTAAATGGCGCTTGGCCCACTATGGTATTGAACCCTTCAAATAACTTAAATTATATTATATAATATTACATATTATATTATATTATATTATATTATATATTATATTATATTATATTATATTATATATTATATTATATTATATTATATTATATTATATTATATATTATATTATATTATATTATATTATATTATATTATATATTATATTATATTATATTATATTATATTATATATTATATTATATTATATATTATATTATATTATATTATATTATATTATATTATATTATATTATATTATATTATATTATATTATATATTATATTATATTATATTATATTATATATTATATTATATTATATTATATTATATTATATTATATTATATCAGAAGTTACTGTATTAACATTATAGCTTTATGTCCATCTAGAGAAACTACACTTTCCAGTGGTGAAATAATAATTAATTATACAAATCGGTTAATTTAGCTTCCGATATTACTTCATACAGACACAGAAACATTCTCTGTAGGCTATCTTTCATAGCTTTCGATTGTTGCTTTCCAAGGCCCCTTATAGACGAAGTCATTTGTTTTTTATTTCATTACACGGCCTTAGATGGCAGTTATTTTAATTTTAAAACTCATTTGTCTCATTAAATATCAGTCTTATCAAAATTTTTCAGGGAATAAAACTTATCGCAAATTATTTTTAAAGAAACTTTTGTTATGTAACATTTTTTTCACAAAAATCAATAATAAGCGAGATATTTCGATTTATTTAATTCATGCCCCCTTATAACCCCCCTTTTAAATAATGTATTTTGAATGCCATGTAGCCTAAAATCTAAGTTACAACGAACTTAATTTATATTCCAATTTTCATCAAAATCCGTTCAGCCATTATCGCTTGAAAAGGTAACAAACATACAGACAGGCAGACAGACAGACAGACATACAAACAAAAATTTCAAAAAAGCGATTTTCGGTTTCAGGGTGGTTAATTATATATGTTAGGACCAATTATTTTTGTAAAATCGAAAATTACCAGAAAAATTTCGGCTACAGATTTATTATTAGTATAGATATAAACATGTAACCCATTAATGCCCGTAATTCCCTGTGTGAGATTTTGGTGTAGCATAATATTTCTATCATGTGATCTTGGAAGTACCTTAAGCAGCATGAGCCATATTCATAGACATTCTTATCGCGGGCTTCCGGTGGATGATCAGCGAACTAACGTTTGTCGCATTCATATACCAGTGTTATCGATGTGGTGTGTGGTGTGTGGTGTGTGGTGTGTGGTGTGTGGTGTGGTGTGGTGTGGTGTGGTGTGGTGTGATGTGATGTGATGTCATGTGATGTGATGTCATGTGATGTCATGTGATGTGATATATGAATCCTGTACAAGTAATCAGTCGATAGCCGGGGCTAGTTTAGCACGCTCGTAGCGCAGACTAGCGAAATGTCTATGAATAGCACCCCATCATTTTATCTCATTCACGCACCATGAACCTACAGTCCCATTCCAGGCTGGCACTGGGTACTGACCTGACTGTATTTTGTTACTGGAAAATGAATGCAACTTACTTGAATGTAATCTTACTAAATTTAGCCATGACAAATTTTCAAATATCAAATGAATTTACAAGGCTGTGTGTGTGTTTCAGTGTGCTAATCACACATTACTGCCTTACTGGTTGGATGATCGTCCACCTCTGCCAAGGCATGTATACGTGAGGCCAGTAGCCGGCTGGTCGGCCTTGTCCCTTCTTAGGCTGTCACGCCATGGACGAGAAATATTACTTTGCAAATATACACTCTGTCCCAGATTATGTCAGATTTCATGGCAAATTTATTTTGTTTGAGCACTAAAAGATCTTTATGTATATTCAAATATTTTGAATCAGGAATCAATATAAAATACATCAAACGGATTTTCATGGGAACCGCTTACGAAACTTTGATACCCGGAAATACCTTTTCGAACCACTTGGCCATAATAGAACAGGTGCACTTCACCAGCACCGTGGGAAAACGACAGAGAACGTCGGACCTCTTGAGACTTTGCTGGGAAACCATAGAGGCATAGAACTTCAGGAGACCAATCACATAGCCTACATATTTTTATTCAAAAAGACAGATGTTATTCCCAAGGCATCAGTGAAGACAAGTTGACTTTCAATTTAACTAGAGGCTTGTGCAGCAAATGTTGCAAACTAAGTTCATTAGACGTTCAAATAAACATTTTTCAGATTTATTTTCAATGAAGAATACCATGTTTCGTGAACTACCTTGAAATGTATTCTGCTAAGAGATCTTGCTGAAATGATAGAAAGACTACAAAATTTTGTAGGCCTCTTATTTTATCAGTAAGTAATACCTTCTGGTCTTTGCTTATTAACTGTAATTTTTGCGCTTTCTCGAGCCAATACTGAAGAGAATGCCACACCTAAATATCTACACCACACCGCCATTAAGTATATATATATATATATATATATATATATATATATATATATATATATATATTATATATATACATAGCCTAATACATATATATTATAAATTCGCTACTCAGTAAATTATAGAAATGAAGATCTAATTTAACATATTCTTTACATCTACTTACATAACCCCAAAACGTTTCACTTTCATACCATCAGTATAACATTAATATGCATAATTAATTAAAAATAGTCACATCATGGCATTAACTATAATAATAATTCATTTCTAATGGTAAAAATGTCATCAAACCACCTCAAGTTTTGTAGATTTTAATATTCAATACACAGCTGTACTCAGAAAATTATACACCGCAGAATCAGACCTGTAAATTATTTTAGTAAGTCTTGAAGATTTAATAACCAGTTGAATTTGAGCTCTAAATATGTCAGAAATCCTGCAGGTCATGGCCTTCGTCTAACAGCCTATTGTTTATTGTAATGTGTGTTTTGTTTTATTCCAAAATGTGCTAAAAATGCTATTAGTTCTCAAAACTGACGACAGATGGATTTTGGAAAATAAGAAAATGATGTAGGAAAATTGACATTTCACTGAAAACTACTATTTTTCTGAAAAACTTTGGGTTCCAAGCTTCAAAATGAGGGGTCATTTATTAAAATCCGTTCAGCCGTTTTTCCGTAATTTCCATATATATATATATCATTCCCCAAATTCGCTACATTTAGCCCCTTCGAACTATCACCTATTTCTGAAACTGACAAGAAATATTGAAGATACTATTCACCCGCTCCTTCCTAATTGTGAACCAATAACGAGAGAAGGCGGTACACACCTAGTCTTCGAATTAAGTAGAATATTTTCACATTTTTATACTTAACAATAATAATAACTGAAAAAGTAGTAGTGAGATTTTAATAAGGAAAAATGCATATTGAAGAGTATTGTTTGCAGATTTCTAAGATGACTGAGTCGCTGCAATGTAACAAATGTAAGACTTCTTAATTGTGGTTTGTTTTATACTTCTGTAGTATGGGAAAATCAAACAACGATAACTTTTTTCCTTGTACTAATCAGGACAGTTTACGCACTGTGTATATTTTTACACATTGCATTTTAGATTAAAGCCGAACATTATGTAATAAAATCTACACACATTCACCTGCGGGAGTTACCGTTAATTTCGAACGTAAAGAATTAGTTACTGTACATTTCGGGATCATGTGACATGTATTAGCTTAAAATAATTAGGGTGCGATATTAGGAAAGTATGCGATATTGGTGACACCTCTCTTAGTAAAAGCATAGTTTTGAATCAATTGGCTTTCTTATAATTTATAGCATCTGCTTGGCACATAATCCAGATTCCTTTCACACTTGTCTAATCGCAAGCAAAAAACGAAATATAAGAGAAAGTGTTCGGTTGTGAACAATAAGAAGATATGATATCCATAATAATAATTATAAATTATAGACATCAGCTCAAAGAATTTTGAGTGACCACAAGGGTCCTGAATACAATAAACATGTACAATAATGTGATGTGATACATTAAAGAAAAAAGAAAGTTAATTGTTGAAGGTAAACAATATATGGTTTTCTTCTCAATATCAACCTCGGTGGCCTGATTTAGGTTTCTTTCGAAACGGATAGTAGGGTCAAGAACAAGAGCCCGTTTTAAGCGTCCGTTGATAGCAATAATGTCTGCCCGTCTAAAAGAACCATCTGATGCTACACAATGCACTTCCTCATGAATCTCCCAATTTAAAGTTTTTAACGATATCGCCAAAGCATGTCGTACACGATGATGTCTAGCATTGATCAGCAGCTCGCCTTTGGGGCATTGTCCAAGCACGTGTCCAAGTGTTTCAAGCTCGCTACAGTCTGGATGACGGCAGCGGGTTGTGCTTAGAGTTCTGCCCGGTATTGCGCGAACCGCCGAAATATTGCTTGACATTTTTAAAGCATTGGTCCATTCTGAGGAAGATAGGCCCTTTCGATTGCTTACCCATGAGTTAGCCTTGGGGAGATCACTATAAACAATAACCCCTTTACCACGCAAGGTATGGTTTGTCCAAGTTTGGAATGCGTCATTTCTTAAGTGTTCACGAATTTTACGACCTGACCAGTTGATAGCATCAATAGCTGTGATATTCAATTTTGACAGAGCAGAAACTTTTTCACTTACAAGGTCCCTAACATTGTGGAGATGGGAGTCATCAACACGAAGAAGAGTATTACAGATATTTATGTGTTGCACATAAGCTTCCCAAGATGCTTTCATTAACGAAAGACCACGATATTTTTTAGGGGAGTAAAGCATTCCGTCTGGGCAGTCATGAGGAAGACCAATAAGCTCTTTGCATGCTCCTCTGGTAACTTTATCTAAATCATTAAGAAATTTGGTTTTGATTTGGTAGAGTGGAGCACACTGTAAGGGATAAGTAAGAGTGGGCCAGAGATATTGATTCATAATCGTTACCTTCTGATCAGGTTTTAATAAAGGGGAGAGACAGAGTTTAGAGATATTTTTACTGAATATGGTAAAAACTGCACATTGATCAAAAACGATTTCATCATTAAAATTAATACCAAGGTATTTAATGCGGTCATTAGGATTAGAAATGGATTGAATGAGCGAACCATCAGCGGACATGACATTAAACTGGGATAGGACACCACTTTTAATCGCTATTAAATTGCACTTGTTAGGGTTAATAGCCAAACCAAGGGTAGAAAGGTTACTTTCTGCTAGAGATGTAATCAGAGATGTAATTCCATTTTCACTACCTGAAATCAAAGCAATGTCATCAGCAAAAGCAACGGCAGAGAGATTGTTCTAGAGTAGGATCTAATGAAAAACCATGGGCGTGCGATACTTCATTATCAGTAAGGTCCTTAATGATACCGTCGATTGCTAAGTTGAATAGAGTAGGAGAAAATGGACTAAGTTACTGTTGCTTTTGTTTCATTTATCGAGCCAATAGGCAGTCACATCTTGCAGGAGAGTCTCGTTGTGATCTGGTATGTAAGGGTTTGTTCCCTTACATACATCCAGCAGTGAGAATTAATATTCATGACAATTGTATAATTTCAATCAGCTCTGCAATCTGCAATGTATGAAATTTCTGAGAACTGAAGGGGATGGTGAGACCTCTCGAAAAGTTGGGCACTTATTCCTTTACGTTGTTATCCACTTAGGGAAGAGGGGCACCCACAAGATTCTTGTAACAAACTTCTACACTTGAAGCAACTTAAAATCCTCTTCACTGTTTCTGTAGCAATCATTACAGCTAAACGCCACGAGGGTTGAGGAAAAAACTCGAGCAAAAATATCCGATGAATGCCTGCAGGAACACTCGCCTTCAGTTGTTATCTCGTCGGTAGTAAATGTTGGTCTCAAGTGAATTTTCATGTTAAATAAAATCATACTCGTCTCAGAGAGGGGACTTTACTTTCAATTTCGGGTTAACATTGAGTTAGAGACAAAATGCAACTCGCAGTGAAATTGGTTTGGAATTGAATAGAGAGTTGGTGGACTGTCTCCACAATTCGCTGTAAGACCGTCTAGATGAAATAAGCTTCTGCATTCTAGGAGAGTCATTGTGGTTTATATTGCTTCAAATGTAGTAATAACTCTTCGAAACCGACATCAAGCACTTCTTTCTATCCCTTATCATAGAACGTCTTTATACTCATCTTCCTATACTGTAGAAATACCTCGCCTCTGGAATTCGTCAGGGACTGCCGGACTTTATCACAATTCAAAATTAAATTGGAAAATTTCGTCTTAGTTAATGTTTTTAGGTATTGCTAGAAGTATTTATTTGTGTTTTTTTTTCTTTTTCTTTTTTAATCTAGATTAAAATTGCAAGTTTCTTGTTTATGTTACTTAATTAGTTAGGATACATTATTAATTATGATACTTAATCACTCATTTAAAGTTTGTGTGACTGCAACCTGTGTATATTTTGTGTGGCTTTACTTTGTTTATAGTGTTTTTTTTCTCTCTCTCTTTATTTTTTGTGTAGCTTTATTTTGTAAACAGTGTATTTTTTTCTCTGTTTATTTCTATTATTGTATTTGTATTCCTGGTGTTGTGTAAGAGAAGACCTGATGGCCTTAACTACACCAAAATAAATAAATAAATAAATAAATAAATAAATAAATAAATAAATAAATAAATAAATAAATAAATAAATAAATAAATAAATAAATAAATAAATAAATAAATAAATAAATAAATAAATAAATAAATAAATAATTTTGGAAATGTACAAGAATAACAATACTAACGGTACATTTCCGCAGCACATCATATAATTCCGTAAACTCAACAGATAAAATAAGGCCGAAGAGCTGAAATTATGGAAATACCTCAGCATAAAAATGTGATCTGAACGTCGTCAATATTATAAGAATGTGGATAAACAGGCTGTTATGAATCTACAATATGCATCACTTCACTGGTAAAGTTGCTGGTGGCAGCGCTATGTACCCTGGGCTCATGTTACCCGTGGGACCGGCCTTGAACAGCGGCGATGCCTACTAGCCTAGATGATATATGTAACAGATAGGTCATCGCTATGTTAAAATCGTTTGCATTTTGAAGAGAACAACCGCCAGGATCGCCATCCGTCCGCCGTAAACGAACACAAGATGGCAGTACAGTCTCTAATGCAATTCAAATGGGAATTATAACGTGACTCCTTATGTAACAACTAGATGGCAGCGTAGTAAACCTGACAAAAGTTGTTAACGTCAAAGCCTATAAAGCCGACCTATGTGGGGTATATTATGATCTAGGCTACTAGGTAAGGCAAAATAATTATGTGGGCTACAGAGAAGTTCTGAGGCTGTCCGCAGGGAAATCTGAAGCGCGGGGGCCTTGTTTATTTATTTATTTATTTATTTATTTATTTATTTATTTATTTATTTATTTATTTATTTATTTATTTATTTATTCTGGTGTAGTTAAGGCCATCAGGCCTTCTCTTCCACACCACCAGAAATACAAATACAATAACAGAAATAAAAAGGAAAAAAAAACACTATAAACGAAGTAAGTCACACAAAAATATACACAGGTTGCAGTCACACAAACTTTAAATGAGTGATTAAGTGTAATTAATTGTATCTTAATTAACTAACATAAACAAGAAACTTGCGATTTTAATCTAGAGTAAAAAACACAAATCAACACTTCTAGCAATATCTAAAAAGCATTAAACAAGACAAAATTTTCCAATTTAATTTTGAATTGTGATAAAGTCCGGCAGTCCCTGACATCATTAGGTATAACGAATTCCAGAGGCGAAGTATTTCTACAGTGTAGGAGGATGAGTATAGAGACGTTCTATGATGAGGGATAGAAAGAAGTGCTTGATGTCGGTTTCGAAGAGTTGTAAGAAATTGAAAGCGCGATAACAGATAATTCGGAGTAGAAGTATGCATGATTCTAATCAGAAGATACAGTGAATGTATTGTTCTTCGTTCCTTCAGACGCACCCATTAAAGTAACTGGAGGGAAGGTGTTACATGGTCAAATTTACGAGTATTGCAGATGAATCGTATGCACACATTATGAACACGTTGTAATCTCTCAGCTAAGAGTGAACTTACATTGGTTAGCAAGGAATCGCAATAATCAAAATGGGGCTTACACAGAAAGCAAACAATGGCCTACGTGCGAGAGCACTCCTCAGCCCGTACCCTTCCCCTCGAGAGGCACTTAAAATATCACAATATAATATCTTAACACTACAATACAGGGTGTATATAAATGTTTGAAGCGGTTTCATGAATTTTATGACTATTATTAGAGATATGGTGGTCGAGTTTGATGTTATAAGCAGACATTCGAGTTTAGGGCAAATGTATTTCGTTACTTTAGGAGAAAGGAAAAAAAAATATTGATTAATACTTAGTTTCATGAAAATTGAAAGCTATTCATAGAGTTGATAATGTCCTAAAATGATTGTTAGAGCCTAATTTGTTAATATTCGTCTTAAAATTCCTAAATCAATGTAAAGTTTCGTTATTTCACTATTTACTCAAATGTTCATACATGTAAGTAATATTAAAGATCATTTTTTCATCGATTAACACTACCAGGAAATGCAACTCTGGATGGGACGTTGTATTTTCGACAAATAGAATTTCAACAACAATGCTGTATGACGGTTATTTTCAATGTTCGTTAGCTGTTCCTCTTTCCCTCTCCTTTAGTGATGGGCGAAGTTGTTCTTTTCCCGGAACAGTTCCGACTGTTCCGGTTCCGAAAAAATACTATGTTCCAAATAACAGTTCCGAAATAACAGTCACCAGTGGTGATGAGTCGGAGTCGTTGAGTCGTTCAAACGAACGGTACAGTACCCTCCCTCTTCACCATGCTGCTCACACTGGAGCACTCATAGGCATGACATAGTACACATTCTTATCTATAGATGGCACTGCAATGCACATTCGAATCGATTTTGGAAAATTGCTGTGCATGCGGACAGAACTCAAAAGCTTAATGTTAGTAATTAAACAACTGTTGACTACAAGGACAGAATACAACACTTTGTTTTCGTACATAAAGTTATAAAGACATGGTAACCAACTAAAAAAAATAACATAACATTTAAAACATATGGTATGTAATTTCTCTTCTCTCTATTACATAATAAAAAAAAACAAATAATTAATTTTTATTTTTACTTTTCTTAATGCAGTTATAATAATAATAATAATAATAATAATAATAATAATAATAATAATAATAATAATAATAATAATAATAATAATAATAATAAATATTACAATTTCATAAATAAAAAAAGATATATATTGGTAGTACTGAAACCTGGAAACCCCGCAGTGGGTTAGTAAAATGTTGGAATCGCATCTTTACCAAAGTGTAATTTAAACTTCGCATTAAACCTCGCTCTCCAAATCAGTACTTATATGGGTAGTTTCCAACAAATAATGCTACAACATTTTTGTCGTTCTTTGATAACAGAGAAGATAGCACAAAAACTTGTGCTTGTCAGACTTAACCTCAACAAACGACATACAGACATTGTAACTAAACCACTCATTACCATTTACGACTTTAACCTTTGTATAGAATCAGCTGATCAATGAATTAATAATAGTATGCGTACTTTATGACTTTGTAGAATGTTTATAAAACAGAATTAGTCAACTAATGGTGAAATAAACCATAAAGCGGGAATGAATATTACAGATTATTAAATACTTACTATAACATTACAGATGATTGGCCAGTCTTACAAATGTTGATATTAAAGTTCGCGCCACCGCAAGGATTTCAATTTCCATGCGCCCCCCTCCGACCTCGTGAGAGTTTCAAGTACCAACTTCATCCAACAAAGTTCCAAGTATAACATAAAGAACAACGAGAACAGTGTAACTGCAGCTGTCGTTGGTTCATCGGAACAAGCTCCGACGTTCCGACTGTTATTTCGGAGTCGGAACATACCTTGTGCAACGCGGTACTGCGAGCCCGCAACAGCTGGGCAAGTGAGCAGCTCGGAGTCGGAACACTGTTATTTCGGAACAGGAGGTTCCGACCTACTGTTCATTTTTGCAACAGTTCCGAGACCGGAACAGTTCCAAAATAACTGTTGTGTTATTTTTTACCCATCTCTACTCTCCTTATTTGTATTGAGATGTTTTTAAGAGGTAGGACGTTATCCTGCGGAGCTTAATGCCGAAAGACAGAAATGTAACTTCTACCTCATCCGCAATGGCCAACAGAATTTTCACAATTCATTTTCGATGAAAAAATAATATTTTGCGAGATTTTATAGCAAACAGGTATGTAACAATAGTTGAAATATATTTTAGTGAATAAGCCTACTATAATATTTATATATTGACTGACCTATGCTGAGGTGAAATTCTTTTAAAGACAACTACACTTTAAGGGTGCTATTCATAGACATTTCGCAGCACGCGCTATGAGCGTACTAAGCTAGCCCCGGCTATCCACTGGTTACTAGTACAGAATTCAAATCATATCCTATCGCTAACACTGGTTTATGAATACGAAAAACGCTGATCATCCACCGAAAGCCCGCGCTAAAAATGTCTATGAATACGGCCCTAAGCTTTTAAATTTCGATAGTTTACGAGTCATTGAGATTTTGGTTGTTCGAACCAAGTAATCGCAGTTTTTGATAGAAATACGGCAATACAACATTTGAATTCAGTTTACAATTTTTAGAATTCATATCAGAAGAAGTGCCACCTCAGGCAGCATGTGCAAGGAACGGGGCATAAGGAAAAAGCTCGGCAGAAAAGTCAAGTGAAGCAAACTCTAGTGACACGGCCTACTTCATCCAACCTCAGCAGCAATTTCTGTGCAGACTTAACCAGAACGTTTGTTGCTGCCAAGATTCCATGGAATGCGATTGAAAATCTGGTCTTAAAAGAGTTTTTACAAAAATACTGCAAACAAAATAACCCCTCTGAATCTACCCTAAGAATTTTATTTTATTTCAGTAGGTTATTTTACGACGCTTTATCAACATCTTAGGTTATTTAGCGTCTGAATGAGATGAAGGTGATAATGCCGGTGAAATGAGTCCGTGGTCCAACATCGAAAGTTACCCAGCATTTGCTCATATTGGGTTGAGGGAAAACCCAGGAAAAACCTCAACCAGGTAAACTTGTCTCGACCGGGAATCGAACCCGGGCCGCCTGGTTTCGCGGCTAGACGCGCTAACCGTTACTCCACAGGTGTGGACTCTACCCTAAGAAAAAATTATTTAGATAGAATGTACGATGAAACTTTAGCATCCATTCGGGAGGATATGAGTGATTCTTACATATTGGTCTCAGTACATGAAACCTCAGACTCTATGAATAAATATATAGCAAGTATGATAGTAGGGAAACTTGACCCTGACGAACGGTTTAACAACGGTTCGGCGACATCAATTTTCAATGAAGTCCCATGAACATCTCCCCCCTCCCAGCGCCAACTGCATTTGGCGATGTATGAACAGTTGAAATCTAAGGAATGCCTCTCTAAAAGAGTCGTAACTATTGTGAACGATAGATATACTTACTTACTTACAAATGGCTTTTAAGGAACCCGAAGGTTCATTGCCGCCCTCACATAAGCCCGCCAGCGGTCCCTATCCTGTGCGAGATTAATCCAGTCTCTATCATCATATCCCACCTCCCTCAAATCCATTTTAATATTATCCTCCCATCTACGTCTTGGCCTCCCTAAAGGTCTTTCTCCCTCCGGTCTCCCAACTAACACTCTATATGCATTTCTGGATTCGCCCATACGTGCTATATGCCCTGCCCATCTCAAACGTCTGGATTTAATGTTCCTAATTATGTCAGGTGAAGAATACAATACGTGCAGTTCTGTGTTGTGTAACTTTCTCCATTCTCCTGTAACTTCATCCCTCTTAGCCCCAAATATTTTCCTAAGCACCTTATTCTCAAACACCCTGAACCTATGTTCCTCTCTCAGAGTGAGAGTCAAAGTTTCACAACCATACAGAAGAACCGGTAATATAACTGTTTTATAAATTCTAACTTTCAGACTTTTGGACAGCAGACTGGATGATAAGAGCTTCTCAACCGAATAATAACACGCATTTCCCATATTTATTCTGCGTTTAATTTCCTCCCGAGTGTCATTTATATTTGTTACTGTTGCTCCAAGATATTTGATAGATAGATATAGTCTAATTTATTATCCACAATTTGTTTAATAATCTAGGGTGAAGTTTTTGGGACAGTACGATTCTCGGATGTTGATGTAGGATTTAAGGGCTTGGAGGTCCTTATTCTGGTGTTTATCAGGCATTCAGGAATGGTACTTGGCTCTGTGACGGCTGTTACAGGATGGCCCGCCCGTCAGCATAGGATTCAAGAACGCTATTCAGGTCATACATCCAACAATCACGTCATATAGGGCTAATGTGAGCTTAGTGCATGACTGGGTCACGGTTCGACCCTCTAACCATCCCGTTTCGTTATGGTAGGTATTTGTATTGCATGGATCGAGTTTTGTGGCTGCGCTTTGCACACCCCTGATACAACAAGGTTTGAATTGCACCCCTTGGAAAAAGTTGCATCCGAACATCAAAAGGTTCAAATGCCCTAAGGCCTTGGTTCCTTGTCCTTCGCGAAAGCAACTTAAGTTTATGTTCGCTATGGTTGGTTTAGTGTCAAGTCTACACAAAGCAACTGTATTTTATTGTGTTTGCCAGAAGTAGTGCTTACTGAAGGAAATGACACAATCTGGACTAGAACGGGAGTCTCTTGATCAGACAGACGGCAAATAATTCGACTCCAGTGTCTGATGTACTGTTTGGCACTCCAAGCAGTGCTTGCGACTAACCACTCATCCTCCATTAATAAATAATTAATAAAAACAAAATATCTTAATTACATCACTATTAAATAAGGTTAGAATTATTTCAGTTGGTAGCTCAATATTGCATTGGCCGTATGCATTTGGCCTTATGAAACTTATGCATAAACATTTGACAATATCCGTACAAATTATGATTAGTGAAACAGCAAACAAACGAACATTAGAGGACATAACATTTTATTTTGAACTATGAACTTTCATTTACAGAATTATAGAAAGATGAGACCTCTTTTGATATTTGAGTAAGATTATATTGCGAATGGTAGCAATAAATAATTTGTAACTTACAGAAATATATTATATTATGAATTAAGATATTTAGTAGTTACATTTGTTGTATGGTCATCACGCAATATCACGGCCCACTTTATTGTTAAGGCAACAATTAAAATATTTAACATCTGAACATCACGTGTGACAAGATATTAAACAAATACGCTGCAAGAACTACAGGATTTTGCAATATTATAGCAAACTGTTTCAATCAAAAGTGGAGAATAATAATTACAATTAATAATTTTGCTTAAATAGTTCAAATTCGAATTTTTACGATATACCATATTACAGAACTGGATATTTATATACCTTTCCTTGGAAATGTGGCTAACATGTGTACATTCTGCGGAGAAAAGAAGAATGGCGACTTCATTCAATGTAGCCATATAGTTGAAGCTCAATTTCCAGAAATTATGCCACATGATATTATATTTTGAAAAGGAACAGATGCATTATAGGACCTACCCTAAATATAAAAATATGCTAAGACAAAAAAAGGACAACGGAAGTTGCGTTTCGTTCAATTAAATGATCGATATATATTGTTTTCATTATGTTGCCAACCAATCAATATTGTTGTAAATTAGTTTGATCATAATCATGGCGGCAATTTCGAATGCTATAGTTGAATATAAAAAAGAAGTGGATCAAATTCTCCCTCTTGATTTAAAATGTAGGTCTCGAATTGGAAATTATGGAATTATAAATAAGTTGTAAACTTTTTAGTAGCTTTATCCATGAATAAAGACATTTGGCTATGTTTATGGTTTTTTATGTGAATGTGGTTTACTTAGGAGTGAAATGTTTTGCGAAACATGCAATCCTGGGATGAGACTGAAGAAATTTAAAAGTAAACGAGATGAACTCCTGTGGAGATGTCATTGGAAATTACAAGGTATTGAATGACAGACACAGGAACGCTGTATCGTAGCACTTTGTGAAATCACTCGGATAACGGAGAAGATGAAACGGAACATCTCCAGTGAAGTCCATGGTAAAATGCTAATTTTACACCAATTTTGTTTTTAATTCTTTGGTCCAGAGAAAACTCTAGTAAAAATGTGTTTTTGTGAAAGACTAATATTTTCCCTGGACCAAAAATGCAGTATAAATGAGTAGAATTAGTATTTTATAATGTATTATAAATTTGACTAATACGAACTTAATTTTATTGTTGTATTAATACCAATGTTGTATTGTTTGAAAGTTTAATGTTACTGTGTTTAAAGTTTAGCTTTGGTTTGTTTCTTAACTTTATTTTGAATAAAATTTAATATATTGTATAACAAAGGTGACTAATATGAGCTTAATATCATTATTGTTGTTTTTACTAAATTATACATGTTTATAGTACTATGTATTTAGTATTGTTAAGATGACATACTTGATATAACAATCGAAAATATACAATATATAATCGATACTATGGAACACTCGGGGTGGTTCCTATAATGCATCTGTTCCTTTGAAAATTGTATAGAAAGAATTTCTTGGAGGTACCAGGAAGCGAAATCCTCGAAGCTAAGATGATGGCACAAGCCGATTTCACTTTTATTGAAAAATATTCACCCTTAAAAATTAGTTCATAATAACCATTTCATTAAAGGGCAATAGGCCTACACACTGGTCGTCTAGAAATTACATTCTTCACAAATCTTGCATTGTGCTGAACTGTTGTAAAGGTATTAAAATTAATGTAAGCGATGTAAACTTCACAAAGCATTAAGGAAAACATGGGAATTTTTCTGGAAGCAAGTAAAGAGATGGGTTTGGAAGTAAATCCCGAAAAGACAAAGTATGTGATTATGTCTCGTGACCAGAATATTGTACGAAATGGAAATATAAAAATTGGAAATTTATCTTTTGAAGAGGTGGAGAAGTTCAAATATCTTGGAGCAACAGTAACAAATATAAATGATGCTCGGGAGGAAATTAAACACAGAATAAATATGGGAAATGCCTGTTATTATTCGGTTGAGAAGCTTTTATCATCCAGTCTGCTATCAAAAAATCTGAAAGATAGAATTTATAAAACAGTTATATTACCGGTTGTTCTTTATGGTTGTGAAACTTGGACACTCACTTTGAGGGAGGAACAGAGATTAAGGATGTTTGAGAATAAGGTGCTTAGGAAAATATTTGGGGCTAAGAGGGATGAAGCTACAGGAGAATGGAGAAAGTTACACAACACAGAACTGCACGCATTGTATTCTTCACCTGACATAATTAGGAACATTAAATCCAGACGTTTGAGATGGGCTGGGCATGTAGCACGTATGGGCGAATCCAGTGATGCATCATATAGAGTGTTAGTTGGGTGGCCGGAAGGAAAAAGGCCTTTAGGGAGGCCGAGACGTAGATGGGAAGATAATATTAAAATGGATTTGAGGGAGGTGGGATATGATGATAGAGACTGGATTAATCTTGCTCAGAATAGGGACCTATGGCGGGCTTATGTGAGGGCGGCAATGAACCTCCAGGTTCCTTAAAAGCCAGTAAGTAAGTAGGAAATCTAGTAAGTGCGATGTGTTAAAATTGAATTTATTTTTTCCCGTCACATGCTAACTTAGTAGTAAAGAAGAATATCATGAGGAAAGATGTTCCAACACGTCTTTATCAATTACAAATTCTATTGTTTCCCATAAAACTGTCTCCACTGTAGCATAACTGTGGTGCGCACGCTATTCGAAGATGTATTCGCTTCTAGCAGATAGCATCTCACGCCCACATCGTGCATGCGTTATATATTTCTTGATTTACGAGAACAAACATTTGTTCAGAGTAAATACAGTCTGCCAGGCGGAGACATTGCTTCCTGGAGACCCTGCAATATGCAATACATGTGTGTTATTGTTATTTCACTTTATTTACATTCCCGCTTTATCACCGCCCCCCCTGCGTCCCTCACAGAGTCGCTGTGTATTTGTATCTAGCATACATTTTATGCACTTGCTAAGCAAACGGGGATGAAGGGAAAGCAGTTTGGGTACCACTTTGCATTGGAAATGCTGAACTTCCCGTCCCACCCCACCTCGCCCCTTTCCTCTTCATCCGCCGTCTTTGGTCCTGCTTATTGAATTTCAAATCTTCTAGAGCTGAATTTTTAAACTAGGTAACGTAAAACTAATAAAGGGCATCGAGCTCTAGGGTTCTTATATGAATTCTTAGCTAATACTTTTATAGTTGGAACGGATTAATGTTCCCTTATGGAGATATGAATGTGTAATTTAGAGACAGAAGCAATTGAACAAATCGCAAGTGAAAAGATATTCTTGACGTAGCATAGCAGCTGAAGTGACACGCTCTTCTACTTTGAGGTTAGCACTCGTTACGGTTGTTTTTTTTTTTTCCATCATCGCCACGTGGTTTCTGCTTACGGCCAAAGGTCAACGTTCAACACTTTTTTTTTAATACAGCAATTGTTGCGTTATTTGTCAACATATCCCCCACCTTTTTTTTTCAAGATTGGTTAGTAGTCTTACTATGTATTTGTTTACAATTAGACTTTTTTATATATCATCAATTTTAAACAATAACAAAGGTTTTAAACTTCACATACTTTTTAACATAAGCATAACAAATATAAAAAAATAAAGTATCAAATATATAGCTTAATATACCGGCAAATTTTCACCGAGGCACTTCTCCTCTGCCTTATAAATCTACATACATTCAATAATTATTCTACAAAATTAAGATGGTTAAGTAGAAGTTTTTTCCCCCTTTGCTTGCAGTTTATATTCCTCTGTCTTTATAATAATAATAATAATAATAATAATAATAATAATAATAATAATAATAATAATAATAATAATAATAATGGCTTTATTTAACCTGGCAGAGTTAAGGCCGTAAGGCCTTCTCTTACACTCAACCAGGATTAAAACTTGCTACATAGTTGAACATAAAACTAGATCAGAATTAAATAATTACATACTGATACATGATGAGATCAAAAGAGGTAAGTTACATGAAAATTTACATCATAAAATAAAAATAAACATAATGGAATACATATTAATGTTGTTAGAATCAAATACGAATCACATAAAAACAGAAGCCGATAATTCAATAAAAAAGAAAAATGTACACAGTAAAAATAAAAATAAACACATTAGTATACATATTAGTATTAGATTACAATTAAATAGGATTTACATAATTAAACCAGAAACCGACAATTGAATAAAATGTACACAAAAAATAGATTAATAATAAAAAAACAACACAGTGGGATACATATTGGCGTTAAGTGATAAATAAACACGATTTAGATAATAAAAATAAGAAAAAATAAATAAATACAGAGGAACACATTTGCAACACGTTAGGTCTGGCAACTCATCATAAGATATTTTTCTAATTTACATTTAAAGGAAATTAAAGTTCGGCAGCCCTTGACTTCAGGCGGCAGAGAATTCCAGTGAAGAGAAGTAGCAACAGTGAAAGATGAAGAATAAAGAGATGATGTGTGCAGTGGTATTTCTAGCGTGTTGTCATATTGTGACCGAGTATTTAAGTTATGATACCTAGAAAGACTGTGGAATCGGACAGATAAGTAAGAGGGAGTAGAGGTGTGCAAAATTCGGTATGAGAGAGAAAGGGAATGTAACTTTCTCCCCTCATTTAACCTGAGCCACATAAATACATACATATGTATGTGATGTATTCTTCACATAGCAAATCTTCATGATGTATTATGAAGTGAACGGTATGTCCAAGGATCCATATGAGAGCTTGATGTTTGGTACTGCTGGCAAGTAGAAAGTCCGGTCGTAGCCAAATATCTGGTGTAAACCAATAGTATTGTGTAATGTTCATCTTTTGTATATAACATTTCAATTGCTGCCAGATATCACGGGTCCTCGTACATCGCCCCAGCCTGTGCGATAATGTATCACGTTCATTACAGTACAGACCAGACGTCTCCAAAAGCGTACTCGCGAGTAAGCTCCTGAACGGAACCGAAGCCAGTACGTAATGAGCAAAGCTCGGAACTTGGGGACTTGTGTCTTTGCAAGTGACTAAGCGACCGGACTTCAATGTCAACAAACTCCCGCTTCCAGCACGGAGGTACTGCCAGGTCTGCTACAAAAGTGGTTTCTGGCTGCAACAACATACTGATAATATTATGGTAGGTTGAAACACGTAATTTCATAGCATATATACAGTATAATAAAAATAAACTTGAGAAATATATCAAATTTACACGTAATTTTATAGCATATATATAATAAAAATAAACATGAAAAATATATCAAATTTACTGTTCTGCTGTGTACATTTTATTAGACTGTATGACTACCTACATTCGAAGATTTTTCGGTATTAGACTGAATTTTTCACTGTTACTGTTTTCTGTTCGATTTTCAGCAGTTGCTAGCTGATTTCGTATCTGAGAAAGATAAGTACTGTATATCCTAAATTTTTCTCGCAAATAGTTTTCAATTAGTGTGTCACTACTAGGGCAGGTCCCTCTACGTCTCGATACATGGCTATGGACAGATTTTTCTCCAATTTGAGGGACTGCAATGCCTTTCAAGCCTCTAGTTTGTGGTGGCACAACTTACAAAATATAAACTCTCCATTCGAAAAAAAATAATGTATTTCCTCCGAATTCTCCACGAAATTCTGTATCTTAAATTTAAAACAAAATGTATTTTCAAACTTCTATAATACTCATTCGAAATAACACGTATTTTCTATTTCCTCAAACAGACCGTTTACCTGTAATTCTCTGAATATCATTGGCTTCGACATAACTGTTTCTTCGTCCGTCTTCCTGTCATTAGTTGTGGCCACTTTCTTAGTACACACGACTGTCCCTGAGCACTTGCAGCGTGAGCTTTGTGTACGTTGTACCTGTAACCTTAGTCATGCACACGACACAAGTCCCCAAGTTTCGAGCTTTGGCAATGAGCGCTCTCCGCCTCACCCATCCCCACCTGTACTGTACTCAATGTTTATGCGCAAACGAAGAGCAGTGGCGGACTGCCATTATCACTTTGTTGGTCGGAGTGTTCCACCGTTTCACAATGTCTTCTAATCATGGACGTAGTACATTCAAGGATGAATAGGAAGAGAAATTTTTTTTGTGTTAGTGGGGAGAATATGAAATGTTTAATTTATTCGAACATTCTTAAGGGTGTTAAAATTCAACATGCGACGACACTACTCGACTCTTCGAAAAGAACATCATACAATTACAGGTATGCTGGACATGTGACAATAATTTATTTTGGGACGTCTGTATAACTGTTGGTTATACTTAAAGTTTTTAGTTTCATTTTAGGTGAAATACGTACAAATATTTTGATAAATTTGAAACAAGAACACACAAACATAAATCACACACGTATCCTCAGTCTTTAAAAAAAAAAAAAAAAAAAAAAAAAAAACTTCTTACTAGCTATGTTCTGACTTGGAATAATAGAAAATCAATGAAGCCCTTTGCAGAATGAGCATTTGTAAATCGTGCATACAGGACGTTACTAAAATACTGTGTCCAGAACAAAGTCACAAGTTTAAGAAAATTAAATTGTCCCAAACACAGTTCAGAGAAGGATTTTCAATACTGCAAATGTAATTGAATTTGAAGTTGAAACCACAATTAACCAGTCTGTAGCATTGGACGAAAGCACAGATAGAAATGACAAAGCTCACCTAGCCAATTTCATCCGAGGAGTTAATGAATATTTTACTGTATATCAAAATAATATACAAACGTATGATATTTCTTATCCTTTCGATGTTATTATTTGTAAATATAAGCAGATCGTTGCCGCAATCCCCCAGACCGCTCCCATCTGTTGAGGTACGAGCTCTAGCTTTACAGCACACTGTGTTCGGCGGGCAGCATCGGGATCACGAATGACTATACGCTTTTTGGAGACCTCTGGTTATAGACAGTTAGGACTATTCAACATGTGTATGCGATATTGACGATATCTACTGGGTGTTCAGTTCAAAATGTGTCATGGCTCGCTGTATGCCGTCATGTGGCTAGCCGATGAGCCTAGAGAATTCAATCTTCCTACACTTCCGCAGAAGTGTGTAACCTGTGAGGCAGAGAAGTTGCCTAGCAAGTACGGCGTTCATTCTGAAGAGTACGTACCGATACACACGGAAACGCCGGTAGTGGCAGGAATGTGAACTGTTTGGAAATACGTACTGTCGGGATATGGGGAGAGGGTTAAGACGATTACTTACGTATTTGTTGACATTAACTTCGACGGTCAACATGGACACGGAGCATTTGATTTGTGTTGTGGAATGTTACCGTACGCAACCGATGATAACAAATACCCTGCGTACGACTTGCCGGCGCAAAACACCGTTCGAAAGAGGTTATGGTAGCACACAGACCGTACAGACCGCCATCTGTTGCTACGACGTTCAAGTTATACCGTACACGTTCTCAAGTTCAGATTGAAGAACGCCTTAAATAATAGGCAACTTCTCTGACATATAAGCTGAAACTCGCTTCAAATCAGTGACCCAACAACAGTGACGTCATGACACTCTTTGAAATGAACACCCAGTAGTAGCTACTAGATCGTGAACAATTAAAAACCAAGTAGATTTAATTGTAGCAGGAAGAATTTTGTGAGTAATGTTTTTCACAGTTGAATAAAATTTGTATTTTTGGGCAGAATATAACGGTTCAACCCCAGAGAAGAATTTATGTTGATATTTATTCATTCATTCATTGTTCTACCCAAGGCTGGTATTTTACCGCAAAACTCAAAATTCTCCGATTTTTCCTATTTTACGCCTTCCTCTTAGACTTCGCATATGATCCATGTATGTATATATCTTAATGTCGTCTATCATCTGATATCTTCTACTGCCCCGAACTCTTCTCCCGTTCACCATTCCTTCCAGTTCATCCTTCAGTAGTCAGTTTCTTCTCAGCCAGTGAGCCAACCAATTCCTTTTTCTCTTCGTGATCAGTTTCAGCATCATTCTTTCTTCACCCACTCTTTCCAGCACTCAGGCTACTTATGGCTTCTAAGGAACCCGGAGGTTCATTGCCGTCCTCACATAAGCCCGCCATCGGTCCCTATCCTGAGCAAGGTTAATCTAGTCCCTACCATCATATCTCACCTCACTCAAATCCATTTTAATATTAGAAAAATTCCAAGTCTCACCTAGATTGGAACCTGGACTGTCTGCGTGCAGACTGAAGGCCACCGCTATAACATTGCTGAGAGGTGACGTGCATCTGTCACGTGACTGAGGTCACTCCATTATTGAGAAACGCAAAATTCGGTATTACTCTTGATATATAGACAGAAGTGATCGAATCACGCAAAACAGTAAAGCTTTTTCCGTTACCAAGTTGAAATAAGATGATTTTCCTTGTATACGTGAGCTACAATAAGATATCACAGAAAGAAAGGGAAGTAGATTTATGGAAAATAACATTTTCAGGTTTGAAGCAGGGCATTCAAATCGTATTTATACTGAATGGAGAGTTCTCCGATGTATGTAGAGCCACGACAACATCACTTGAGGTGAAGTGAAGCTGAATCAATGTAAATACAAAGATGTGGAATATAGTTTGCCATACTTACCTTCAGGATATCGTCTCCATTACCAAACTATTGTATAAAGTGGAGAAGAGGTTATTACTATAAATTGAGCCACTTGAAGTTGAAGACTTTGATGATAGACCTCTTCAAACATCAGCGGATTTGAACGAACTGAAAGTGTGCCAGCATAGATACATGGTCTTCTAAAATTTAGTACCTACATGTTTACTTACTTACTTACTTACTTACAAATGGCTTTTAAGGAACCCGGAGGTTCATTGCCGCCCTCACATAAGCCCGCCATAGGAACCTATCCTGAGCAAGATTAATCCATTCTCTATCATCATATCCCACCTCCCTCAAATCCATTTTAACATTATCCTCCCATATACGTCTCGGCCTCCCCAAAGGTCTTTTTCCCTCCGGTCTCCCAACTAACACTCTATATGCATTTCTGGATTCGCCCATACGTGCTACATGCCCTGCCCATCTCAAACGTCTGGATTTAATATTCCTAATTTTGTCAGGTGAAGAATACAAAGCGTGCAGTTCTGTGTTGTGTAACTTTCTCCATTCTCCTGTAACTCCATCCCGTTTAGCAACAAATATTTTCCTAAGCACCTTATTCTCAAACACCCTTAACCTATGTTCCCCTCTCAGAGTGAGAGTCCAAGTTTCACAACCAAACAGAACAACCGGTAATATAACTGTTTTATCAATTCTAACTTTCAGATTTTTTGACAGCAGACTAGGTGATAAAAGCTTCTCAACCGAATAATAACACGCATTTCCCATATCTATTCTGCGTTTAATTTCCTCCCGAGTATCATTTAGGCTATATTTGTTCTGTTGCTCCAAGATATTTGAATTTTTCCACTCCTTCGAAGAATAAATCTCCAATTTTTATATTTCCATTTCGTACAATATTCTGGTCACGAGGCATAATCATATACTTGGTCTTTTCGGGATTTACTTCCAAATCGATCGCTTTATTTGCTTCAAGTAAAATTTCCGTGTTTTCCCTAATCGTTTGAGGGTTTTCTCCTAACATATTTACGTCATCCGCATAGACAAAAAGCTGATGTAACCCGTTCAATTCCAAACCCTGCCTGTTATCCTGAACTTTCCTAATGGCATATTCTAAAGCGAAGTTAAAAAGTAAAGGTGATAGTGCATCTCCCTGCTTTAGCCCGCAGTGAATTGGAAAAGCATCAGATAGAAACTGACCTATGCGGACTCTGCTGTATGTTTCACTGAGACACATTTTAATTAATCGAACACCTACATGTTTAATGTTCCTAATTATGTCAGGTGAAGAATAAAATGCGTGCAGTTCTGCGTTGTGTAACTTTCTCCGTTCTCCTGTAACTTCATCCTTCTTAGCCCCAAATAGTTTCCTAAACACCTTATTCTCAAACAACCTTAACCTCCGTTCCTGTCTCAAAGTGAGAATCCAAGTTTCACACCCATATAGAACAAACAGTAATATATCTGTTTTATAAATTCTAACTTCAGTTTTTTTGAAAGCAGACTGGATGATAAAGGCTTGATTGACATTCAATTTTTAAAAAGTATCACGGAATTAGGCAACTGTACCCTACATACTAGATTATGGCAACAGCTTATTATGTGCATTGCTAATAGTAGCAAGATCTCTACTGCAGCTTCCGCCGTTACTACAGGATAGTAATAACAGTAATGGGCCTATTAATGGGATGTACGTAGTAGTACAGTAGTAATAGCAGTATTATTGAGGTAGTTCGACACTAACAATAGCAGTAATATGAAATTTAGTACTTTGAATTACAGCAGGAATGATAGAAATAAAGGTACTTGAACACTAGTGATACATCCAGTAAGAGCAAACACCTTACTATAATAATACCAGACAGCTAGCACTTTTACATGCGAACGACGATGGTGCTGCTACCTACCTGCCGGGATGAAGACACTCGCGAAACAAGCTGTAATCAACTGCAATGTATATTGTTGCTAGGCCAGTTAATTTGTTAATAGTTTTATGAATTAGTATTAATGTTAAAATGTCAGGGTGTATATGTGCTGTTTATAATATTGTGACAATTGCAGCATTACAAATTGCTCCAAATCGTACTTTCGATTTCCGACAGTTCATAAAACGTGAGTCAACAACATTCTTTAGTAGGCCTAATTCCTTCGTCTTTGTGTTGATAGAAAAATACAAATTAGTTTTTTTTATTTAGACCTAATAAATAAATAGAAGTTAAAATGTATTGGATTTTAAGGTTTTATCAAATTAAGTTTTATTGTTGTCCACATGCCTTTACTAATTATTACAAGCATCAGATTACTATCAATTTTATCTTTGCAGTTGTCAGCAATGCGTATATAAAACATTACTGTAAATTCATTCCCAATATCAGATTGATTTTGTCTCGGTAAACCAAAGAAAAAATATGTAACAATTAATTACAGAAAGTAATATGAAGTATGCAAAATTTCTCATAATATGCAGCTTTGATATACGATAACAATTTTGCACTAAATACTATTCAATATTTCTTAAGTGTTTCATATACAGGGTGTTTAAAAATACGGGGCATAATTTCAGGTATGTATTTCCCACATGTAGACAATCAAAATAGTTCATTACAACATGTGTCCGGAAATGCTTCATTTCCGAGTTATGGTCTTCACAACATTGAAATTCATCAAAACATTTTTCTTTCCGCAGGTCGTTGTCATTACAGAAGATGTTGAAAATGTCCACCTCCTACTTGAATACAGACCTCACATCGATGTCTCATTGACCTGCGAACACGATCTCAAACTCCAGGAGTATTTGCGTATGTCCTCAGAACATGCCACAATTCGATTCCTAAGGGATTCCAAATCAGGCACCGGAGACGAATAAACCAATGATTTTAAATGGCCCCACAAGTAGAAATCGAGAGGGTTCAGATCAGGTGAGCGTGGAGGCCAAGAAATTGGGCCACCTCTACCTATCCATCGATCAGGAAACCTTCGATCCAAGTACCGGCGAGCAGTATGACTGAAGTGTGCAGTTGCGCCATCATGCAAGAAGTGAATGTGTTGACGATTAAAACATGAGGTATGGTGTTTTCCAGGAAGTTTGTGTACGCCTGCCCCGTAAGTCTGTTTACAAGTACATGGGGTCCAACTAATCGATCACCAATGATACCGGCCCACATGTTGAGGGAGAACCGCACCTGGTGATGAGATGGAACAGTTGCACGTGGGTTTTCATACGCCCATACATGCTGATTGTGGAAATTTGTTATGCCATCTCGTGTGAACTATGCTTCATCTGTAAATAATACTAAGGCAGGAAAGTTCGGATTTACACCATACTGCTGCAAGAACCACTGACAGAACCTAACTCGTGCAGGGTAATCTGCTGGTGACAGGGCCTGTACACGTTGCAAATGATAAGGATACAATTGATACTCTTTCAACAGTCTCCAGACAGTCGTATGAGGAACAGTGACTTGCAACGCTACCCTTCGTGTGCTGATAGAAGGAGTCATGTTCACAGCCTCCAGAATCTCCTCATGTACTTCTGGAGTTGTAGATCTTGGTCTTCCCCTTCCCAAACCAGGAGAGTTAAATTTTCCATACTCGCACAGACGGTAATGGAGACGTACAAATGTCTTCCGATCTGGACATTGTCGCTGTGGGTACCTCTCCTGGTACAAACGACGAGCCAGCGCAGCATTGCCGTCCGCCTTACCGTACATGAAGTGTATCTCTGCCAGCTCTTGATTTGAATACATGTCGCACAGTCTAACGCCTACACAACACTGAATGTAACCTTTGCCTCGGAATGAACTGTCAGAGTGCCCTCTTAATGTCTCCTTTAACGGCGACGACCTGCGGAAAGAAAAACATTCCGGTGAATTTCAATGTTGTGAAGGCCATAATTCGGAAATAAACCATTTCCGGACACATGTTGTAATGAACTATTTTGATTGTCTACATGTGGGAAATACATACCTGAAATTATGTCCCGTATTTTTTAAACACCCTGTATAATTCCACATTAGTAACTCACGTTTTAAACAATAGTCCGAATCTCGCTATGTTAATATTAGTATATGTGGACGTAATTCCATCCCTTTCCGCTAGATGTCAGGTCCGCGATTTTTCGCAATCACGCCAATGCTATTAGTATACAGCTGTCCGATATTATTATAGTAAGGTATTTGGTAAAAGTATTTCCAGAATACGAAATAATAATAATAATAATAATAATAATAATAATAATAATAGCACTACTAGTAAAATTTATAGTGATAGTAACAATGGATAAATCGGCGTGTTGTGTTTAATTAGGAGAATATCAGGGTGTCCAGCTACGTACTTGTGTATGAAATCACCTGGAACGACGAGTTTGTGAAATGTAATTGGAGACCAAGAAGAAAGTTATGAAAGAATAATCTCAACATTTTTGGCTAATGTCAGACGCAAGACCCGCTCGCTGGGTTGAAGCAGCCAGCTTCTAGTCAATGCTGTGCAGAGTTTCTCGCCCGGACTGTTTTACGTTCCCATGGTAAACATTAATTAAGCAAACAGCCAGAGAATAGTGTTAATTAAATTAGAATTACTACCATGAAAGCTGTCTTCGTTCGCTCTTCTTCTTACACAAATTATGACGAGTTTAAAGACAAGCATATCCATCTGTACACTCCGACACACAGATTTAATGGTCTGCGGTGTTCAGGACGAAGCTTCATTTTAAATAGATATTAAAGCTATATTTCAGTGCCGTGCAGAAACATTTCATCGCACATCAAAATTGTTAACTTCGCTTTCCTTTAGAGTTCTCTCAATTCAGTTGTGACAGACAAGGTCGAAGTTGGGGTTTTTCTCGAGATTCTTCCGTTTTATCCGCAATATTAGTCATCTACATCATGCCGTCATCATTTATCCTTTTCGTCATCATTCCATAGCATTCACCGATCGTCGGCTGGCGACGTAAGGAGGGGGCTGGCCTAGGGAAGAGGGGGTTACCTGCTTGAAACCTGGATACGCAGCGAACCTTAGTGTAGTCAACCGGTGTGGGTTTGGGAATGCGCCCAGCTTGAGGGTTAGCGCGATAGATTGTAACAGGTCGCAGTGTCTTATGGGGTAACTCTACCAATGTTAATAGGATATTTATTGCACAAAAATAGTTCATTATGCAACGACTTTTTATGCTCGACCATATTTCTAACTTGAAATTATTCATAAGTATTCATGTTATTCTTATCTGACTGGGGAGCATAACTGACCTTGTGCAATATCTCGTAAATTGTGAGATGTGCGCAGACGCGAAAGTATTGATTTTTTGCGAGAAACAAATGTCATTGACCTTGATATAATCTAGAGAGTAAAATAAACATTAATCTTGATATAACCTTGAAATTGATTTAGACATTGAACAACGAGATGAAAAATTGAATTATTTGAATATTATTTGCAATTAACGCTAATTATTATAGTAACAGAACATAACCTTCTGCGACAGTATTGGATTTCCAGCCTCCGTGACGTTTCGCTAGTTGTCTTTCGATTGCATATCCGAGAATAATCGATACTTGCGCTTTCATATTGCTACAATGGTGTTTCCTGATTGGTGGAACACCTGAACTTTAAGAGGTCCATTAAAGGGCTGCTACCAGGTGTATAATTACTACATTTCGGCATGGTCGAACATAAAGAATTATACGATCCATTTTTAAATTAAAGAGTTTTGACTCATGCAAACCTTATTTTAAACAATACAAAATTTTAACATTTCCATCCATTTATATTTACAAATGCCTAATTTTCTTGAAACAGAAAGAGAATAAATACAATAAGAATCTAGATTATCATAATTATAATGCACGAAATGCACATCTGTTCTCAATAAAAAATCATAGACTTGTGAAATATGAAAAATCGCCTGCATGTACTGGCATTGTGTTTTTTAACAAATTACCATTGCAGACACAAACTTTACCTTATGCAAAATTTAAAGTGAAAGTTAAACAGATTTTAACTGATCAAACTTTTTAGTCAGTAAAAGAATTCTTAAATCATAAGTTATGATATAGGCTAGGCCAGGCCTGCAGAACTGTAGCTCTTGAAGCGACCGCTTTCCTTCCCTCTTTTACCCCACCCACCTTTTCTACCTGTGCGGTCACGGCGTTCTAGTTACGCTCGGCTGCATCAACATTCATTCTCGGGGCGGAAGTCGATCATCCCCAATAGAAGTGGGGTGAGGCTGACGTTATAGTTCCCCTACTTTGCGAGTTCTGCAGGCCTGATATATGCAATACTACTTGATTATATTAGTTATTTTAAATGTATTTTAACTTGTAATGTTTTTAATTTTATTGTGTTTTTTATTTATTATGTAATTGACGTGTATATCCATAAATATGCACTGGAAGGAATGGTGAACGAGAGGAAAGTTCGCTGCAGAAGAAGTACCAGATGATAGACGACATTAAGTGACATAATAATAATAATAATAATAATAATAATAATAATAATAATAATAGTAATAATATATTTATTTTCTATTTATTTATTTATTTCGAATATTAATGTGCAAAACAACAGCACAAGGCCAAATTTATTTTATTTATTTATTTATTTATTTATTTATTTATTTATTTATTTATTTATTTATTTATTTATTTATTTATTTATTTAGAATATTAATGTGCGAAACAACAGCACAAGGCAAATTACAGATAATAATAATAATAATAATAATAATAATAATAATAATAATAATAATAATAATAATAATTTATTTTAACTGGCAGAGTTAAGGCCATTCGGCCTTCTCTTCCACTCAGCCAGTATGATAGAAAATTACTACATTGCTATGAATATAACATAATTAATACAATACAATACAAAGCAATGCAATACTACAATAGAATACAATACAATATAATACATAATTAATATAATAGAATGGCAATTCTTTTTATCTTCATAACAATAAAATAATAATAATAATAATAATAGTCATACCTAAATTAAATTAAATTATTAAACTCGATCACAATTATAACTTCAATTTGACTGCGCCCGTAAGAAACCGTTCAGTCTTTTTTTGAAAGTAACTTATTGTCTGGCAGCCCCTAATCTTCTGAGATAGAGAATTCCATTCACGGGGGACTGAGATAGTAAAAGAGGATGAATAGTGGGATGTTCTATGGGTAGGAATTGATAGGATCATATGAGGAACAAAGAGGAAGGCAGAAAATAGAAAAGACTGGAGAATGCTGAGATTGCAGTGAAAGACCTCCCCGTGGGCAGAACATTATGAATGAATGAAATGAATACAGCAATAATAATAATAATAATAATAATAATAATAATAATAATAATAATAATAATAATAATAATAATGTAAAACTGGCAAACTGTGTAAATACTGGTTATTCATAATTATTTCTTTAAAATTGTTAGATTGACACCATTTATAATTAGTTTTTCCCATAATTCTCATCGGAACACGGCTACAACACAGTGACGAACTACCATGTTCAGGTACACCTTGCATCATAAGAGTTAACCCCCCTGGACTGGACTAAGAGGGCAGATGTCCTTTGAATGGCAATGTGGGTAGGGGTTAGGTTTCAATGCTGTAACCGGTGACATCAGTAATATAATACGGTAATGAATTTGTATAAAGTAAACGGGAATAAATTAATAGTTAAACTATGATATTTACTAACTTTCTATTTGCCTAAAATCTTAAAATGTGACCATCCATGTCTTGCCTAACTATGGCGAAAAGAAGACAAATTACTTTATTAAGTTGAGACCCACGAACGCGAAACATATTTATCGGCTCACAGGTTACATTTGCCTATTGCCTTTCTGGAGCAAAGATCAGAATATGACTTGGGACAAGTGGCTATGAAACAACATTACATCCTGTATAGAATGAGAATTTTATATTTTGGGCATTTAATACACTGCAAATATTTAAATGACAAAATTACACACAAACTAAATAAAAAACATTTTTATGCTCGACCATGCCGAAATATAGTAATTATACACCTGATAGCGGCCCTTTAATGGACGTCATTGAAGTACACCTATTCATTAAAGTTCAGGTGTTCCACCAATCAGAAAATACCATTGTAGCAATATGAAAGCGCAAGTATCGATTATTCTCGGATATGCAATCGAAAGACAACAATAAATCAATAAATCACCTATATTTGAAATTAAGTCAGTTCTGTTACTATAATAATTAGCGTCAATTGTAAATAATATTCAAATAAATTCAATTTGTCATCTCGTTTTTCAATGTCTAATTCAATTTCAAGGTTATATCAAGATTAATGTTTATTTTACTCTCTAGATTGTGTCAATGTCAATGTCGACATTTGTTTCTCGGAAAAAATCAATACTTTCGCGTCTGCGCATATCTCATAATTTAGGAGGTATTGCACAAGGTCAGTTCCGCTCCTCAGTCAGATAAGAGTAACATGAATACTTATGAATAATTTCAAGTTAGAAATATGGTCGAGCATAAAAAGTCGTATGAAACTTGACTATAATGGTAATTAAGACGCGAGTATGTTTATGAAACGAGCGCAAGCGAGCATGGTAGCTTGCGCTCGTTTCATAAACATACTCGCGTCTTAATTACTACCATTATAAGCTCGTTGCATAATCCACTATTATGTTCTTAAGAACCATTGGTTAAGACAGATTGAAAGAATCGAAAGACACATAGAATGAGAATTGCATATTTTGGGAATTTAATACACTGCAAATATTTAAATGACAAAAATATGACACAAAAACTAAATAAAAAGCATTCTTCATGTTCCTAAGAACTTCTGCTTAGGACAAATTAAAGAATCAAAAGACACTTAGAATCAAAATTTTATATTTTGAGCGCGAAAATGTTTCCACTCAAGAATATAATATGTGAAGTAGCTTCTAGTGTCATGAACATTCGATAGTTGGAGCCACTTTACAAACTCGCCTCTTTGCGTTTAATGGAACTGGCTACACTTACTCCAAATATGCACTTACCTCAGTTTACCTTATTCACACCCTCATCAATTAATTAACTAACTCAATTTATTCCTTCCTAACAGCTGAAGCTATGATGCACTGATATGGGTTTAGGAAGCGTGTAAGTACAAATTCAGGCGATTTCATGCATGTTTGTCGCCATAATTGTTGTACGAATGCAATGAACCAGACTGAGTCCAAGAATTTTCTTCCAGCTCTGTCTGAAGTAAATGGCATACAGGCAGTTTGTCTGAGCAGTATAGCAGGTTGCGTGTACCTATTCATCACATATAGACTGCATTAATTGCCACACTAAGCTGTCGTCGACAATAGCTCATCGTCTGTCACCAGTCTGACATGCAATAGCATTGCTGTCGGCTTCCGTTTATCAATATCAGCCCGTCTGGAGCAGCTCGTGCCCACCTATGCGGCTAATAGATTCCCTTCACCTGATACATGCGAACATCGTTCTGTGCCAATTGCCCATAACGCAGGGAGCATATAACACCACTAGAGATTGTCAACTGTCTCTTCATTTATTGGGCAGTCCACACCTGTGGAGTAACGGTTAGCAAGTCTGGCCGTGAAACCAGGTGGCCCGGGTTCGATTCCCGATCGGGGCAAGTTATCTGGTTGAGGTTTTTCTGGGGTTTTCCCTCAACCCAATATGAGCAAATGCTGGGTAACTTTCGGTGTTGGACCCCGGACTCATTTCACTGGCATTATCACCTTCATCTCATTCAGACGCTAAATAACCTAAGCTGTTGATAAAGCGTCGTAAAATAACTTACTACTACTTTATTGGGCAAGATCAGTACTTCGCTGAATTCGGTTGTATGCGTGGCGTTTGAATGTCGTCACGGAGTTGCTTTATTTAAAACGTCCATAGTTACAAAGTTATTCAATCAGAATTTAGAAATATTAAGCATAAGCTTCCCAGGAATTAACTGTAGATCCAGGACTGTTTTTAGTTTATATTAATTTTATTTTAGTAGGTTATTTTACTACGCTTTATCAACAGCTTAGGTTATTTAGCGTCTGAATGAGATGAAGGTGATAATGCTGGTGAAATGAGTCCGGGGTCCAGCACCGAAAGTTACCCAGCATTTACTCATCTTGAGTGGAGGGAAAACCCCGGAAAAAACCTCAACCAGGTAACTTGCCCCGACCGGGAATCGAACCCGGGCCACCTGGTTTCGCTGCCAGACGCGCTGACCGTTACTCCACGGGTGTGGACAGTTTATATTAATGATTCAGCCTCAATCATAAGTAATTATTCCAGGTAATCTTATTTGTAGATGAGACAAGTGTTATCTCAAGTAAACAATACGATCAGTTTTAAACACCTTTACACTATGTTAAATGTAATAAATGAATAATCATAGCATAAAGATTCTTAGATTAGAATTGGACAATAATTTTAAGTGTAATACACACAAAGAATACATTTGCCTTAAATAGAGATCTATTGTGCCTATTTTTAAGAAAGGGGATAAGACTAACTGTAGTAACTTTCGAGGAAAATCACTTTTGTTGGTGTCGTACAAAATTCTGTCCAATATTCTTTGAAAGACATTAACTCCATTTAGATCAAATTATTGAGGATCATCAGTGCGGTTTTAGGCATAATAGATCGACAATTGATAAGATTTTTTGTATTCGACAGATATTGGAGAAAAATGGGAGTATAAGGGTACAGTAGACCTACATCCAGTTATTCATACATTTCAAAACGGCAAATGATTCAAATAAGAGAGAAGTTTTATATGATATTCTTATTGAAATTGGTATTCTCAAGAAACTAGTTCGATTAATTAAAATGTGTCTCAGTGGAACGTACAGCAGAGTTCGTATAGGTCAGTTTCTGTCAGATGCGTTTCCAATTCACTGTGGGCTAAAGCACAAAGATGCACTATCACCTTTACTTTTTAACTTTGCTCTGGAGTATGCCATTAGGAAAGTCCAGGATAGCAGAGAGGGTTGGGAATTGAACGGGTTACATCAGCTGCTTGTCTATGCGGATGACGTGAATATGTTAGGAGAAAAATCCACGAACTATTCTTGAATCAAGTAAAGAAATAGTTTTGGAAGTAAATCCTGAAAAGACAAAGTATACGATTATGTCTCGTGACCAGAATTGAAATATAAAAATTGGAAATTTATCCTTCGAAGAGGTGGAAAAATTCAAATATCTTGAAGCAACAGTAACAAATATAGTAAATAACACTCGAGAGGAAATTAAACGCAGAATAAATACGGGAAATGCCTGTTATTATTCGGTTGAGAAGCTTTTGTCATTCAGTCTGCTCTCAAAAAAGCTGAAAGTCTGAATTTATAAAACAGTTATATTACCGGTTGTTCTTTATGGTTGTGAAACTTGGACTCTCACTTTGAAAGATGAACAGAGGTTACGGGTGTTTGAGAATAAGGTGCTTAGAAAAATATTTGGGGCTAAGAAGGATGAAGTTACAGGAGAATGGAGAAAGTTACAAAACACAGAACTGCACGCATTGTATTCTTCACCTGACATAATTAGGAACATTAAATCCAGACGTTTGAGATGGGCTGGGCATGTAGCACGTATGGGCGAATCCAGTAATGCATCATATAGAGTGTTAGTTGGGTGGCCGGAGGGAAAAAGACCTTTAGGGAGGCCAAGACGTAGATGGGAAGATAATGAAATGTATTTGTGGAAAGTGGGGTGTAGAGACTGGATTAATCTTGCTCAGGATAGGGACACGCCCTGCCCATCTCAAACGTCTGGATTTAATGTTCCTAATTATGTCAGGTGAAGAATACAATGCGTGCAGTTCTGTGTTGTGTAACTTTCTCCATTCTCCTGTAACTTCATCCCTCTTAGCCCCAAATATTTTCCTAAGCACCTTATTCTCAAAGATCCTTAACCTCTGTTCCTCTTTCAAAGTGATGTTTCGCGATATGCATTTCACATAACTATGATTTTTAGTTTACGATATGGATATGAATATAATGGTTGAACATTTAACTGAAAACCATTGATAACACAAGTCCTGTGCTACCCGATCTGTTCACATCAACGGTCTGTGTCTTTAATATTAAAAAATAAAAAGATCTCCAACACTGACCAGCTGAACAAAAGTAGCTACAATCACTACCTCGCTTCCCACTACAATTCTAACTCAGCTATACAGAAAGACGATTTTTTACTTCAATAATTCTGCAGCAAAATGCGGTACCGGTATGTCATGTCTTGTAGTTTTTAGGAGCGAGCATTTAAAGTTCTATCGACCGTATAAAACCATAGGAATCATGTTTCATAACAACGAGTTAGAGAGAAAAATAATAGAAATATGCATGTCATCTTTTGACACAATAAAGATACAATCAGGATGCACAACATATCGTTAAATCTCATTTTCGTCAAAAACTGGCATATCACCTTTTGGCTTGGAACCACAGAATTGTATCATCAATGTTATGAAACTGGCAAATTCTCTAAATAATGAGCATTCATAATATCTGTTTAAAATTATCAGTTTGGTAGCACTTACAACAATTTTTTTTTTCATAATTATTCTCATCGAAACAAAGCTAGCAACTCTCTTGTCCCAATATGGCAAACTAAGAGACTACCACGATGATATAATTTGTATGGTAAGAGCTAAATCCTTTTGGTAAGGACTATATCAGAATGCTGCATTGGAGTTAAATCGCTCGCTTGATCTCGGTCGAGTGTCGCACCCTCGAGTGAGATACGATCGGTCGTGATACGCTCGTAATAAATAGAAGCACAGTACAAGGTCATCTCACCGACATGTCTTATCTTGTATGGAAGGCGACAGATAAGATACACATATGTTTTGCTCACACGGTAAAAATAAGGCTTTATTTTCTGCGTTTATAACAAACGTTTAATGGAACGTACCAAAACAGGAACATGAAGTTATAAATAAAATAGTATGAAAAACTTCGATATACAGTTATTATTGCTAATTAATAATTATTCAATATTTGATTTACCACATATATAATATGATAGGTCTATACATAGTGTTCCGCCTATATACTGCGACAATGTAGAAACGTTTTACAAAATATTATTGATATAGCAGTAGATTAATAACAATATTAGTACAGAGATAACTTCACAGAAAATATAATAACACGAATAATCATGCTGCACAACTGTTACAGACGCAAAGATTGATACACTAATTATTATTATTATTATTATTATTATTATTATTATTATTATTATTATTATCATTATTATTACTAGAAAACTTGATACAGTTCTTGCATTATCTTGATTATGTTCTCCGTTTATAATAATTACATTTACATCCAATAACATCTATCAGATGTGGCAAAAAGAAAATCACTCCTGTGTGGGGGGGGGGGGAACATAAACATTTACCTACAACATTTATATTAGATTTTAAAGCAAGTTTTGTAGTTGTGCTATGGAGAGGTTAGTTGAACACTGCAAAGTTTTGAAATGATAAACATCTATGATGTTACTACACAGTTCATCACTGTAAAAAGAACGAATGTTTAGCCCTCGGCTTATACCGTTCGAGGATTTATCGCTCGTGACAATTTTACCCATCATGCATGTGCGCTACCTATCGGATTATGCTATGAACTACTTGGCGCTAAAGCGAAAACGTCCGATGCAGACCTCTGAACTATATTATACTTCGTCATTCGTTCATTCAATTGAATGGGGGGTGTTACAAATCACATGATTTAATCAGTTAATCGTACGCAAAAAAGCTATAGCTGTATCAGTACTTCTGTATAATTTTCTTGTTCCTGTACACGTAAGCTAACCCTGCAGTTTGCCCGTCGGTACACACAGATCCCCCCTGAAGCATAAAATTAAACAACTTGTGCGAGTTTGCCAGCCGCTGGAGGAGTGACATCGAACTAGAAACAATCCCACGAAAACCTCTCGTGTAGAGTGCAGCGCCTACTTCAGTAACGTTTACTGCTCAAACTCGACATTTTATTTATTCATTATCAAGACGAATGGGCGCTCCTGAAGTCCGCTATATCATCCGCTGTGATATAACAAATACTTGTGAACCAAACTTGAGGAGATCTGACTTACCAGAGGAAGATTCGCGGTGTAGCAGCTTCCGGTAGACACGTCTTGTTCCTTCACTATTAGCCTGAAAAATGAGAAGCACTTGAGGTAACTTCCTACATTCAAACGTGTATATTTTGTATGCGACCAATTTCATCATTAAACTACTACATTTGCCGTCTCCTTCAATGAAGTTAATTAACTATGAAGGATAAGAAATTGTAAGGCAACTCGAAATACTAACAAGCAAACATTCTAATGGGGGTAGATAAAAAGTTATTTTTTTTTCATCCACCATGTTAAGGGGAGAGGATGGTATTTTTTTAAACTTTTTTCCTATTTGGTGTAATATATTAATTTTTTTATGTAGAGAGTTCATACCTGTGGCAACTCAACCAAATGAAAATATTTTGAAAAAAAAAATTATTTGGGGGCCCAAATTTGAAAAAAATATACCCAATGCAGGATTGTACTAAAACCGATATATCTAAACCGTTTTTAAAGATAGATTCAAACAGTTTTATGCAATGTATTTGCAAAAGCATGTTCTACAAACTGTCTGTAACAGAATTTTGATATTAGTCCCTACGTTTGTAAAATAAACAATTCAAATTTAATAACAATTTTCTGATTTCCTTTCTTGCATACAAACGGACGTATCTTTAAAATGAAATCTATTAACGAAATTATGTTACAGAGAAAAGTTTCCTAATAGCCTAAAGAATGTGTTCTAAATTTCATGCATGTATCTTTAATAGTTCAGAAATTATATACATTTTTGTCTGGCAATGTAGCAAAAAAATGAAGTTACTGGAAACCAATAAAAGCGGGCATGTGATTTAAAAATCCATAGCGCAGGAAGTTTAAAAATGACGTCTCAACATCCGATAAGAGCACAAATACCCACAAAATGTTATGCAATGCATTCCACACATATCAAAGGGTATTTTAAAGAAAACAATTTTTTTTTTGAAAACTCAATTTACCGGAAACAACAATAAAAGTAGGCGAGTGATTTAAAAATCCATAACGCAGGAAGTTTAAAAATGGCGACTCAACATCCGATAAGGGCACAAATATCCAAAAATGTTATGCTATGCATTCCACATATATCACAGTGTATTTTAAAGAATTGTTTTTTTTTAGTTTACTCATTTTTCACCAAAAAATACCATCCTCTCCCTTTAATAATGTCAAAAGAAGTGCTTACACAAATTTTCGCAACTCGACCGCAATTATAAGGCCTTCCAGAAAGTGATTTTCTGTGGGGCCGTTTACAGAAAAAACACAATTGCAGGGAAAGATTTATTGAAACAGATACAACAATTGTTGCGCTATTTGTCAACATACCTCCCACTGGAATTAAGACATTTGTCATACCATGGGATCAATTTTGTGTTGTAGAAGTCAGCCGCCTGGGATCGAAACCAGCGTTTGACAGCCGTCTGCATCTCTCTGTCGATCCCATGATATGACAAATGTCTCAATTCCGATGGCGAATGTGTTGAAAAATAGCTCAACAATTTCTGTGTCTGTTCCAATAAATGTTTCCAATGAAATTGTGTTTTCTTTCTGTTAACGGCTTCTGGCGAACTATGTTTACGGCCCTCATAATTGCGGTCGAGTGGCCAAAATTTATATAAGCACTTATTTTAAAATTACTAATATGGCGAAAGAAAAAAACTTTTTATCTGCCCAATCAGAATGTTTGCTTGTAAGAGAAAAACTGCTGTACAACTCAGTCACAGGATCCTTCCGATATCGAACCTCGTACATTTGAAATAGAGTGTACATCGAACGCCAAGAAAAGTACACCCAGGAACACTTTAAATACGCTTGTAGAATATAATATTACTGTATTGCATGAAGTAACTCGAAAAACCTGGAAAAAGCATTGCAACTCTCCTGTGGTAATTAATGTGTGTGTACACAAGGGTGAGGGAGTTGCACGTAAAAATTATTCCTACATCGCAAGTAAAACACGAGTAAAAAGGCGTAATTTATATCATAAATATAAACAAATTTAATAAACTGAAAATATGCTCCAACGCATTAAATAAACGAAGCGTTCAACTGTTACTGGAGTGTCCAGGCTAGCAACGTGCATTGCTTGTGGCAATTCATTCGAGTTCTTCATATATTTTACTTTGTTATTTAACGACGCTGTATCAACTAATAAGTTATTTTATCGTCGATTAGATTGGTGATAGTGAGATGGTATTTGGCGAGATGAGGTTGATGATTCGCCATAGATTTCCTGGTATTCGCATTGCGGAAAAAGACAAACCAGGTAATCAACCCAAGCGGGGATCGAAACCGTGCCCAAAAGCAAGTACGGATCGACAGGCAAGCGCCTTAGCCGACTGAGCTACGCCGGTGAATCTCTTCATTTTAAGGGTGTATTAACATATAAGGCTGTGAAAACCATACATTCTTGAAAAAATTGTCTAGCACCTATAATTTCTAGGCTATCTTCATAAAAATTGATAGACATGTTTATTATGATCTTTTATTTTAAGATACTTCGTCACGACATACTTTTTCAATAGCTGTTATCAACAAATTGTTTCTAAATTGTTATAAATAATTTAAGAGATTTACTTATTTACTTACTTACTTACTGGCTTTTAAGGAACCCGGAGGTTAATTGCCGCCCTCACATAAGCCCGCCATTGGTCCATATCATATCCCACCTCCCTCAAATCCATTTTAATATTATCCTACCATCTACGTCTCGGCCTCCCCAAAGGTCTTTTTCCCTTCGGCCTCCCAACTAACACTCTATATGCATTTCTGGATTCGCCCATACGTGCTACATGTCCTGCCCATCTCAAACGTCTGGATTTAATGTTCCTAATTATGTCAGGTGAAGAATAAAATGCGTGCAGTTCTGTGTTGTGTAACTTTCTCCATTCTCCTGTAACTTCATCCCTTTCCTAAGCACCTTATTCTCAAACACCCTTAACCTAGGCCTATGTTCCTCTCTCAAAGTGAGAGTCCAAGTTTCACAACCATACAGAACAACCGGTAATATAACTGTTTTATAAATTCTAACTTTCGTATTTTTGGACAGGAGACTGGATGATAAGAGCTTCTCAACCGAATAATAACACGCATTTCCCATATTTATTCTGTGTTTAATTTCCTCCCGAGTATCATTTATATTTGTTTCTGTTGCTCCAAAATATTTGAATTTTTCCACCTCTTCGAAGGATTTAGTAATAGTAATAATAATAATAATAATAATAATAATAATAATAATAATAATAATAATAATAATATAGTAAATCTAGATAATAATGTAATAATAAACTAAATGACCATTTTTGTAGATACAAGGTACCACTTCTCAGCCTTCGAAAAGTCTTGAATCCATTCGTTTCTTAATACCTTCACATAAATTAAAAACGGAGATAGGCAACAGACTTATAACAATCTGTAATTAAAAATTTTTAATCAGCCCGTCTGTCTCCGGATTTTATTGTGCGACACATTTTTATACATGATTGCTTTCAAGTTTAAAAACCTTCAAAGGCCTCCTTGGCAGAAGAATTGTCATGAATACATTTCACCTTCGAAGGAAACAGAAGTAGTCCGACATATCTTGAACTTTGTGTGTCCTAGGCGTAATTTCTTTAATACGATCACCTTATGTTGAAGAGGTGGCTGAAATTACTTTTAGAAAGTTATTTCACCAGAGACAAACTCTTACAGGAAAAACACCTTCAGTTTCCTATATATGTGTCGGAGTTGTACACCTAAGCACGCAAACTTTCACAATTTCACGCTTCGAAAAATGTCTGACCTTTGAACTACATGTTACGTGTTTTACTTACATTATGCACACACAGATAATATGTGACTACACAAACTGGAAGTAATACAGCTGTGAAGATTTTAGCAGCTTATTACTTGGATAGAGTTCAACAATAGTACATTATGCAACGAGCCTATAATGATAGTAATTAAGACGCGAGTATGTTTGTTTATGAAACGAGCGCAAGCGAGTTTCATAATTTTCATACGAGCGTCTTAATTACCATTATAGGCAAGTTTCATACGACTTTTTATGCTCGACCATATTTCTAACTTCAAATTATTCAGAAGTATTCATTTTATTCGTATCTGACTGAAGATCGGAAGTGACCTTCTGCATAGCTCGTAAATTGTGAGATGTGCGCAGACGCGAAAGTATTGATTTTTTCCGGGGAATAATAATGTCATTGACCTTGATGTAATCTAGAGAATAACATGAACTAATTTTGATATAACCTGGAAATTGATTTAGAATTGAAAAACGAGATGACAAATTTAATTTATTTGAATATTATTTACAATTAACGCTAATTATTATAGTAACAGAACATAACCTTCTGCGACAGCCTCCGTGACGTTTCCCTCGTTGTCTTTCGATTGCATATCCGAGAATAATCGAAAACCTGAACTTTAATGAATAGGTGTACTTTAATGACATGCATTAAATGACTGCTACCAGGTGTATAATTACTGCATTTCGGCATGGTCGAGCATAAAAAAATTATAATGCCATATTAGTCCCAAATGAATACTTTTCTAACAAAAAAAAATCATTTTTCCCTAAACTTTAACAATTCTTTACTCGGTAAGTAGAGCTGCTGTCCGTACAATTATGAATGTCCCTCTTAAAATTGCAGAAAAAATAGATGATTTATCCCTTTGCAGTTTTTAAATGAAATGGTCGGTTTTGTTGCAAATTAAATAAAAATTAGCCTGTGTAGTTATTTCCTGTCATTAGGAAGTCTGGCAACACTGCTGCAGTGACTAAGGGACGGAATGCTGCTATTCAGAACTAAATTCTTGTTTGATTAGATGAGCTGTAGCACTTATAAAACTAACCTCATTCCACTGGATTATTACAGAGAAGAATAATTATTAGAATATGTCTAAAAACAGCTACTTATTGTTTATCCTATGGAAAAACTGTTTCAAAATGTTGAAAGTACATCAAATTTGTATCAATGTATTACTAAATTTTATAAATAAAAATCATACAAATTTCAGACCATGTGCTCATAAACACAAATCTATAATGTTTTTCCCTTTGTGGCCTTACTCCAAGTTCGACATATATGTCAACTGCTATTATACAAGGAGCGCACTCAATTGAGTGACTTGGTGGCCGGGATCCCACAGTGCTATGCACTGTGGGGCGAAGAATCTACGTACAGATTAATTTTTTGGTCCTACAGAATATATCTGTTATGGTAACAGGGAAAAACGCTAGAAGAGGGGGATTCGATCATCGGTGCTGTGGATTGAATTTCGGCGTAGCTCAGTGGTTAGAGCACTTGGTACGTAGAACCAAGGGCTAGGGTTCGACCCCTGGCGCCGGAGAGAATTTTTCTCCTCTAATAACCATTGTTACCATAACAGATACATTCTGTAGGACTAAAAAATTGATCTTTACGTTGATTTATTGCTGCTTCCTTGGATTTACTGAGAGAATTATTCTGTAAGAATCTCGAGCATCATAGCTAACTCAGAATGGAATCTTCCACTTTCCGAGTAGGTCCAAATACAAAGGAAATGAAGACCGATTATCTGTAAGTATGGGCGCTATGAAATGGAAGTTCCTGCGCGCCAGTGAACATCTAGTTTTCATTGATTGTAATGTAAAAATGAACATTGCATAAATGTGATTAACAGCAATGAAACAGAACCGTCCGTTGTAATGTCTTAAGGCTGGTTCACAATAAACCGGGAACGAGAACCAGAATGAAAACGAGAAGCAGAGGACGTGAATATGAACATTTTTTATTCACAATAAACCGAGAACGTAGACGATTATGGATTCGACATGTATGTCAATAACGATATGTAAAGTCGATATTACGCATTTTTGATGTTATTTGTGTATAATTGACCAATGGCATTCTCTCATGAGTACAAGGCAGCCACATAAACACAGGTTAACCAACTTCGAAATTTCAACTGAAACATTTCATTAGGTACGGTACTATAAATATGCCCATGCATCTTTATTATCAAAACCTATTTTAAGTCTACCATAACGTAAAAAAATTAGAGAAGAAACAGAAATGAACACAACAGTAGTTATTGAATTGAAGCGTGAATATGTAGTGTGTAATACAACCAATACAGTAATAAAACATGATTCGCTCCCGATCGGTGTTCAAAGATGCAGCTATTGAAAGCCACGTATTCTCCTTCATTTTCTCATCTTTATACGAGGCGCGCCGCTTACCGTAAACGTGAGGATTTTCCTCAACACTCAATATTAGAATCTCATCAAATAAAACTTGCTCCATGATGCACAGCACAGAACAAAATAATGCATAGGTTATGTCACGGTCTTCTTGCTACAGAATATACGACGACAAAATAGCTTTTAGATGGCTATAGAATGAATCTAGTGGGCTGTGATCGGAAACGTGAACGCCGAAGTTGAAACTTGGCCAACTCTCCGTTCCCGATCCCGGGCTCCGGCAAGCTTTTCGTTAATTGTGAATGCTCACATTTAAATGTGTACATTTCAACAATTTTACCGTTTTCGTTTTGATTCTCTTTTCCGGTTTATTGTGAACCAGCCTTAAATAGAAATGGATTCCTCCGAGATCTCGTTCGTGCTAATGAAATAAAAATGACATAAAATGAGAGTCTGTAAGTAGTGGTAACACTCAAAGTCTTTTGTTGTAGCCTATCAGATCGTGTCACGTGACCTGCGACGGACTTCACATATTTCATTAGACCTGCATAACGAGTTAAACTGCATGATGTTGCCCCGAATCTCAGACAAAGCCCTCGATACCTGCTTGATTAATGACGTCATATATTACATTTAACATTGCAATAGATTTCCTCAATAATGCGTTTGAAACATATTTCTGCGTTATCAGTATCGCTGTCGTGAGAGGGGGAAATGGAACTGCACACGCTATTTGAGAATTTAATACACTATTAAATGGGGATGTAATATATTACGTTCATCTGGACTGCGATCCAGTTTTTAATATAGAGGCATTGTTTATAATTTAGGCCAATTTTGAGGAAATGTCGTATTATCTGCTGTAAGTGGCGTTCAAACACACACACACACACAATATATAAAATCCGAGTACCTGAAATGTACAATTTTAAATGTTAAAACTGTGAATGTGTATTTTCACTGCAATTTCTATTTCAAAACTGAATATCAATGTTCATAGAGAAATGATGAAAGAAGGGAAGATCTATAAATCATGGTAACTCAGATCGACCTGGTTGGCGAGTTGGTATAGCACTGGTCTTCTATGCCCAATGTTGCCGGTTCGATCCCGGGCCGGGTCGATGGCATTTAAGTGTAATTGAATGCGAACAGGCTCATGTCAGTAGATTTACTGGCATGTAAAAGAACTCCTGCGGAACAAAATTCCGGCACATCCGGCGAGGCTGATATAACCTCTGTAGTTGCGAGCGTCGTTAAATAAAACATAACATAACATATAGTCGCGACGCTGTTATTCCCGGCGTGACTCCTCCTCTTAGGAAGTGAAGGCTCTATAAAGTCTAGGTAGATACTATCGTTCGCCATTTTTATTCTTTCGTTGCCGAACTACCAGACGAGGGATCTATTTGCCGCACCGTTAAACATTATCATGTCGTAGCTTCTATGATAATAACTCAAACGCACTGTAATTCAGCAAATAATTGAGCGGCAAATAACGTCTTCGTGTGCTTTCTGCGAACCCAACGAAAGAGCCAAAATGGCGGGCGATTATATTAAGTATTTATCGAGCCTTAGGAAATGCGTCAGCGAATCACAAGATGCACATGTTTAAATGTAGCCGACCGGCAACGTGATTGACTGCAGGAAATTAGAGCGACGGGACAGTAACTTAAAGCACCTACCTCTAAATTTGTAATACACAGGATGGTTCGTGACTAATTTACACAAATTGAGGATGTGATCGCTCAGCTCAATGTGGTTGGAACAGTTCCTAGTTCACTAACTTCGCCAGTCCATTGGTAGGGACTGGTCCCTGATCCGAGACTGTATTCGAGCTTAGTTTGAAATTCTCCTAGGGCTCACTACATGGTTGGTTTTTTTTTTTCGAGTATTTTCCAATTTGTAAGCTGAATGTCACATAGTCCCATGGTGAATCTTCACACTAACTTTTTGAAATATCATCCCCCTGTCACCAATTCCCCCGACAAGCACAAAAATTTTTCATGCTGCGGTGAATTGGAACAGAAAACGGGCTCCGTAATCCCTGGTTTAACAGGCAATCATTCTCAGGGGGGCAGATAAAAAGTTATTTTTTTTTCACCCAGCATGTTAATAATTTCAAAACAAGTACTTATACAAATTTTGGCCACTCGAGCGCAATTAGGGGAGATTCGGGTAGTATCGGACATCGGGTAATATCGGACAGTGCGTTTCTTTCATCTACCACCATATGGTATGAATGACATGGTTACGTTTCTCTATGCGACATCACAGAAACGTAACCATGTCAATCAGGTACTATCATCGTGTGGTAGATGAAAGAAACTCACTGTCCGATATTACCCACTGTCTCTCCCCTACGAGGGCCGTAAAAAAATAAATTTCCTGTGGCCGTTTACAGAAAGAACACACTTTCATAAAAACATTTATTGAAACAGATACAGCAATTGTTGAGCTACTTTTCAACATATTCCCCATCTCAATTGAGACATTTGTCATACCATAGGATCAACTTTTGTATCGCTGTGTCGTAGAAGTCAGCCGCCTGGGATCGGAACCAGTGTTTGGCAGCCGTCTGCACCTCTCTGTCCACCCCACGGTATGACAAATGTCTCAATTCAGGTGGGGAATATGTTAAAAAATAGTTCGATAGTTGTTGTATATATTCCAATAAATTCTTCCAAATTTTTCTTTGCATAATTTTATTAGACTGCCTCCGTGGTCTGTTGGTCAGCATGCTGGCTTCCAGATCAGGAGGTCCCGGGTTCGATTCCCGGGCTCAGCTCTCGGTGAATTTTTCTTGAAGAATAGGAATTCCCTGGGTGTCTAGAGTCTGGAAATTTGTATGAATATGAGTGTGCCGGGTTAATATTAACCAATCGTCACAAATATAAAATACATCAGGACTGTCGCTGGGCAGTAACCTGAACACACGTTTCAGCGCCACATTGTTGACAAGTAACTCCATCTGTTAGCACAATCATAAAGCATCTAATAGATGCTATAGAATTACCAACAACGAAAAAAAAAAAATAATAATAACTTTATCACAACAAATGTAAATTTACGTACTGCAAATGAATTTTACATTCTTACATTTATTTGGATCAAATTTGTGCATATTTAAAGGACAAAACTGAAATTCTTTCAATCATTTATTATGATAATACAATGCTCTCTTAAACTGACTGAGCATGTTGGACATTAAATCAGTGGCTTTCACATAACACACTATGAAATGTTCCATATAAAACAATTTTTTTTCTGGAAAAGGAAGCAAGAACGAGCAAAACTGTATTAAACTTTTTTGTTTGAAATATCTCGAAGAATACTTCCCTGAAGTCAATGGCATGACTCATTTCACCCCTTTGATCTGATTACCTGGTTAGGTTTTTTCCGAGGTTTTCCCCAACCAAAAGGCAAATGCCGGGTAATATTTTGGCGAATCCTCGGACCTCACCTCATCTCACTACATCTCGCCAAAATATTGTAAAAAATTGCACAAAATTGTAAAAAGTGTAGAAAATTACTAAATTGTAAAATTGTAAAAATTTTAAAATACTGCAAAAATTTGTAAATATTGTATTTGTAATATTGTAAAATTTTGACTTGTTTCACATCTTAAAGCTTCATTGCTCATATAAGATCTATGGAATATAATAAATGAATGAATGAATGAATGAATGAATGAATGAATGAATGGTTCACCCTGTATATATGATATATAACTATAAACAATTCTATATGAAAGGTTTTAGAGTACGTTGTTCACACTGGAGAACTACACCCGCATACAAAGTTTCGTTAAATTGTATAAAACGCTGTTCAGCAAAATACTCCACAAAATTTTACAATTAAAAAAAAATATAATTAGGTTTTCAAAAACATTAAAATTGCTCCGCGAATTACAGATTGTATAAATATTAAGTATGCTAATTTTTATTTTATGCTCGACCATGCCGAAATGTAGTAATTATACACCTGGTAGCAGTCCTTTAATGCATGTCATTAAAGTACACCTATTCATTAAAGTTCAGGTTTTCGAATATTCTCGGATATGCAATCGAAAGACAATTAGCGAAAAGTCACGGAGGCTGGAAATTCAATACTGTCGCAGAAGGTTATGTTCTGTTACTATAATAATTAGCGTTAATTGTAAATAATATTCAAATAAATTCAATTTGTCATCTCGTTTTTCAATGTCGAATTCAATTTCAAGGTTATATCAAGATTAATATTTATTTTACTCTCTAGATTATATCAAGGTCGTCGACATTCGTTTCCCGGAAAAAATCAATACTTTCGCGTCTGCGCACATCTCACAATTCATGAGGTAGGCTATTGCACTCACATAACAATAACATGAATACTTACGAATAATTTCAAGTTATAAATATGGTCGAGCATAACAAGTCGTATGAAACTTGCTTAAAATGGTAATTAAGACGTTCGTATGAAAATTATGAAACTCGCTTGCGCTCGTTTCATAAAATCCTCGCGTCTTAATTACTATAATTATAGGCTTGTTGCATAATGTACTATTAAAGGACTTAGAGATTCTGAGGATAAAAGTTGAAATACATTAAAATTATACTAGCAAAAGGTGCAGGCCTACCTTGCCCGTTTAATAAATGGAAGCAGTCGAATCTGTAATAGCATAAATGCTTTCAATTTATCGCTTAGGACTTTGTTTCCGAATATGGAACTGGCCATCAGTGGATCTGGAAGACTAAGACAAGGAATGAGAGAGATTTCATCCCTATCATCAAAATGTCCTCCACATTGAAGGCAAACTTTGGCTGCCTTTGACAGAATTGTGTTTCCACATTTTGGGTCAGCCTCTCCCAGCGGCGATAGGAATACAACCCAGGTACCGGCAGGAAGCCGGCATCACGTAACATTAGCTTACCATACCAGATTGGTCAATATATGACCCGTGTAATTCACACCAATTAATCATCGTTAGCAAGTGCGGTCTGTTTACTATACAGCGGGGGCTTGACAAATGACGCGATTTCCGCGCTTCTAATATATGCAGAGTGGGCTGGGGTCGTGCGTGCCACAAAGATCGCGCTGCCACAAAAATTGAATTATGCAGAAATCTTTATTAGTGTACGATCTTATCTCGGCAAGGGCGTGGTTAAACCAGCTCATATTATGAAGACGGAGTGAAAGTAATACACTTTGCAGAAGAAAGGCAGTCAGTTGGAGGCATACTAGTGTAGCGTGTACCAGTACCATTACAGAAATGTATGTCACAAAGACGTATTCATGAAATTAAAATTACAAACTGACTTTAAAAACCAATTACTTTACTTTGCTTCACTTTACTTGCTGCAAAAATAGAATTAATGAAAACACATTTTAAAAAGTAATGACTTGGACTCCATCCATTCCGCATAAAGGACACTAAAACAACGTTGCGAAGGTTGAATGTGACGCCGTCTTCGGGCGAAGAAAAGAGTAAAAATGGTATTGCACTCATCTATGTGGTTATAGATTGCTAAATAAATTCCATAGTATCACCTTTTATCATCCAGTCTACTGTCAAAAAATCTGTAAGTTAGAATTTATGAAACAGTTATATTACCGGTTGTGAAACTTTGACTCTCACTTTGAGAGAGGAACATAGGTTAAGGGTGTTTTAGAATAAGGTGCTTAGGAAAATATTTGGGGCTAAGATGGATGAAGTTACAGAAGAATGGAGAAAGTTACACAACACAGAACTGAACGCATTGTATTCTTCACATGACATAATTAGGAACATTCAATCCAGGCGTTTGAGATGGGAAGGGCATGTAGCACGTATGGGCGAATTCAGAAATGCATATAGAGTGTTAGTTGGGAGGCCGGAGGGGAAAAACCTTTAGGGAGGCCGAGACGTAGATGGGAAGATAATATTAAAATAGATTTGAGGGAGGTGGGATATGATGATAGAGAATGGATTAATCTTGCTCGGGATAGGGACCAATGGCGGGCTTATGTGAGGGCGGCAATGAACCTCCGGGTTCCTTAAAAGCCAGTAAGTAAGTAGTAATATCACCTTTTACAGCTATAAGAGTTACAGCCTTAAAAAAATTTACTGAAACCGTCCAGATTATCGCAAAGTTTCAAACTAAAAGTTGTTCTATGTAGGCTAAGTCCTAACTTTTACTCTACTGAACTGTATTCCAGCACAAGCCCATGCTAATTTCGGATAAGTATCATACCATTTAAATGAAAATTGTGAATGAATTTGAATTTGATTGTGAACTGCTCACTGTTGTGTTTTTTATGCATCACCCTTTGGAAACTGCATTTGTTTGCCTCGTTTTCACCGTGACGACGCTTTTAGTTCTTTTAAGCATTGAGATCATTATATTGTGTCTGTTTTGTGAAGAACTTTAGATAAGGGCGCAAATAGCCAGTAGTAGCTGACGCGCCCTTTTTAAACCCCACTAACTATCTGAATTTGATTTTTAAAAATACCTCTGCCTGTCTTTGTGAAAAATCAGTCCATACTAATAATAATCATTGTAGATCACTAAATTGTATACAAAAATAGTATACTCTTTTTAAGGAACAGTAGTCCACACCTGTGGAGTAACGGTCAGCGCGTCTAGCCGCGAAACCAGGTGGCCCGGGTTCGATTCCCGGTCGGGACAAGTTACCTGGTTGAGGTTTTTTCCGGGGTTTTCCCTCAACCCAACACGAGTAAATGCTGGGTAACTTTCAGTGTTGGACCCCGGACTCATTTCACCGGCATTATCACTTTCATCTCATTCAGACGCTAAAGAACCTAAGCTGTTGATAAAGCGTCGTAAAATAACCTTGTAAAATAAATAAAATAAAATAAACTGTACATTTGCGATCCACACTCTATAAACACATTTTTATGATATTCACCCCAAGGAATTCAGAATTACAATCTGCCCACTTACAATGCTTCCACTCTAGTGCCCAGAATGGAACATTTTCCTTAATTCGAAGCTCTCATAGACTCCCTTCAGTTGTGCTTTGGTCGCCGTTTCTTTACTCATATCGGTGCAAGTTTGGAGAAGAAGTTCTGGAATTATGAGAGGAAGACGACAGCTCAACTCCCATGCAGCATCGCGCATCACATGCATGGCTGAGTTGGTCCACTTGGCAGCGGACTTAATCGAGATAATCACGTCTATAACGCAAACCGCTCACAACTTCTATGCAATCACTGAGTCTCCACTTCCTGAACATCTGACATTGAGTATTTCAAAACCATTATACAGGGTCTTTCAGAAGTAACTCATCACTCGGAAAATTGACAAATTTTTATGATTTCTGGATGTGTTATACATCTATGCTAGTAGGAACCTGTCCTGGTGCCATATAGTCGATTCGATGACGAGTGTGTCCCGCTAGATGGCACCATTTTGCCATATAATGACGAATGGAAGCATAAACAGTAACATAAACTTTATGTACAGATTACAATAAACAACAACATATCTGCCACCCTGAAGGATGCACACTGATCTTGAAACTCAGTTTGTGTTATAGTTGCATACACGCGATCCGTAAAAGCGTCGCAGGAAGTTTGGTCCGGAGATCGTGAGGGTCAATGAATTCTTCTTCTTTGTAGCAGAGTGAGACGCCTGTTGTAAACCAACAGCAAATGTAGACTATGCAAGAGAAAATTGCGCGTTCCAGCGGGCACATTTATGACTTGATTGGCTCTACGAAACTAGAAAATATTTTTATTCGCAATGATATACAAAAGAAAATCAGAAAACTATTCCTGCCGATAAAGTTAAGGAGTGAAAAGTTCCTTACAAAAATTGATTCGTAATTAAAACAAAAAATATGAAAGACAAGTCTTCTCTTCGTCTTGCAGTCTGGGTAAGCAATGCTCCGTTCTGCGACACAAAACTTGATTTGTGCATTGGCGAAATGGTCTTCCTATGATTCGGGTTCCTTTTGCTTTGTAATACAATATAATTGTATTGTGTATTTTGTATAATTTTATTGTGTATATATATCATTGTATTGTGTATTGTATAATTGTATTGTGTATTGTATAATTGAATTGTGTATTTTATATAATTGTATTGTATATTTTATATAATTGTATTGTGTATTGTATAATTGTATCGTGTATTGTATAATTGTATTGTATATTTTATATAACTGTATTGTGTATTTATATAATTGTATTGTGTATTGTATAATTGTATTGTGTATTGTATAATTGTATTGTGTATTTTATAATTGTATTGTGTATTTTATATCATTGTATTGTATATTTTATATAATTGTATTGTGTATTGTATACTTGTATTGTGTATTCTGAAATTGTATTGTGTATTCTATAATTGTATTGTGTACTGTATAATTGTATTGTGTATTTTATATAATTGCATTGTATATTTTATATAATTGTATTGTGTATTTATATAATTGTATTGTGTATTGTATAATTGTATTGTGTATTGTATAATTGTATTGTGTATTATATAATTGTATTGTGTATTGTATAATTGTATTGTGTATTGTATAATTGTATTGTGTATTGTATAATTGTATTGTGTATTGTATAAGTGAATTGTGTATTGTATAATTGTATTGTGTATTGCAAATTTTATTGTGTATTGTTTATCATTTTATTGTGTATTGTTTATATTGCGTATACCACTGCCACCGGGTTCTTGCCCACTTGCAGTGTAAATACATACATACATACATACATACATACATACATACATACATACATACATACATACATACATACATACATACATAATTTAATAATTTAATAATTTAATAATTTTCTAGTTGAACGGTTAACTGGCAACCTCTGAACGTGATGACTCCATTTGCACGGGAATTTTTTTATTTCTGTTGTCAACTAACACCTATAAATACGCCGTGAACAAACTTTCACCCGATTTCTATTCATACGTCGTCGTATAGAAGGATTAGTATCATCAGTATTATTGTTAATGTTGTGAAGCTGTGAGTGTCGGTAGAATTAGGCTACTTTGTCGTGATTATGGTTATGATTACACTTCGTTTGAGGTAACCATAGTGTTAAAACAAATAAATAAATTAATAATAAAAAATGGAAATTTATTCTTTGAAAAGGCGGAAAAATTCAAATATCTTGGAGTAACAGTAGAAAATATATATGACACTCCAGAAAAAATTATATCCATAAAAATGATGGAAAATGCCTGCTGTTATTTAGTTGAGAAGCTTTTGTCACCTAATATGCTTAAAAAATTCTGCAGTGCTCGGGAAAAGTGACATAAGTCAGTTTCCAGAAACCTTTCTTGATAATTTATTGACAACTTACACTGGTTTATGTCGATTTGATTTTTTTCTGTATGAATTATTGTAATGGGAGGAATACTTATGTCTCTTTTTCCAAGCGAGCAGATGTTCCGTAAGTTGTCAATAAATTATGAAAAAAGGTTTGTGGAAACTGACTTGTGTCACTTTTCCCAAGCACTGCAGAACTGAAAGTTTGAATTTGTAAAATAATGATAATACCGGTTGTTTTGTATGATTGTTAAACTTGCATTCTCACTTTGATGGAAGAACAGAGGCTAAGGATGGTTGAGAATAAGGTGCTTAGAAAAATATTTGGGGCTAAGAGTGATGAAGTGACAGGAGAAAAGAGAAAATTACACAACGCAGAACTGCACGCATTGTATTCTTCACCTAACATAATTAGGAACATTAAATCGTCCACACCTGTGGAGTAACGGTCAGCGCGTCTGGCCGCGAAACCAGGTGGCCCGGATTCGAATCCCGGTCGGGGCAAGTTACCTGGTTGGGGTGTTTTCCGGGTTTTTCCCTCAATCCAATACGAGCAAATGCTGGGTAACTTTCGGTGCTGGACCCCGGACTCACTTCACCGGCTTTATCACCTTCATTTCATTCAGACGCTAAATAACGTAGATGTTGATACAGCGTCGTAAAATAACCCAATTAAAAAAAAACATTAAATCCGGACTTTTCAGATGGGCAGGGCATGTAGCACGTATAGATAAATCCAAAAATGCATACAGAGTTTTAGTTTGGAGGCCGGAGGGAAAAAGACTTTGGGGAGGCCGAGACTTAGATGAGAGGACAATATTAAAATGAATTTAAGGGAAGTGGAATATGATGCTAGGGCCTGGATTAATCTTGCTCAGTATAGGGATAGCGGGCTTATGTGAGGGCGGCAATGAACCTCCAGGTCCTCTAAAAGCCATTCATAAGCTGTAAGTAAATAAATAAAGAAATAAATAAATCATTTTTCCTGCATTAAAAATCAGGCGTAAAGTTTTCACACTTGGTGGTTTAGTATTATCCATGTAACAAGAAGGGCAGATAGGCATAATATAGCCAACACTTCATCCCCTTTTTTCCGCCCTCTTTTGAGCTAACAAAACTTAAATGTGCCAATAACTTTCCAGCTCGTTATACGAGATCGCATACAGCAAACATTAATGCAGGCAAAAGTTTGCGAATCACTCCCATCGACAGGATTCGCATTTTTGCACCCAGAGGAAGCAGCAGCAGCAGCTCGCAAATCTCGTGTTCGATACATAAAACAGGTAAGGAGTAAAATGTGACTTGCCTGCAGACCGAAAGTGATTTTTCATAGGCCCTGGGGGCTTCCAGCCGCGGGGAGTACGGAAGGAATTGCATCTGTTTCATATTCATGGCTCCAAGTTTAGATTTCCCTTGGGTCGATATGTATAGAATGGACTTAAATATTTTCCTCAGTTTCTCCAAAAAATTCTAGAATACTATTCCTAAGTCTAAGAAGAAAACACGAAACTCTCAAAAGTATTGAAACCTTCTGTTATAGAATCCTCGCCTTTCTTCGAAAGGAACGCATACGATAATTATATTTTTATTACGCACACGAAATTCTTTGTCGTACAAGGCAGCATGTTCAACATTTAAAAAAAAAGTAGCAACTTAAGACTTATTGCACTGCCAGCGAACTGAACTGTTATTTCTAAGCTGCGAAGCAACCTGGACGCGGACCTTCCTCTGTCAACATCGGATATCCTTGCTGCCACAAGAATTCACCACAGCTTACTTTACTATTGCAGACAGTGGCGGTGCGTGAATAAGAGCACAAGAGCACGTGAACACCTTGTTTTCATTAATGCACGACTAGTTTCATTATTTAATACCGTATTGACGCAGTGGGGATGTATAATATCAGGATCGAGTATTTTAAACTTCCCGCATCTTGCATAAACTTCTTATGTAAACTTGGCAACATCCGTTCACGTACAAGCCGTGCTTTTTTCAACAAGGTTACAGAAATTTCACGCATGCGCGGGAGAAAATTGTCTTCCGCTGGCCGCTTATGACTCGTCAAGAGCATAAAGCATTAAGTGAATAGTGAATCTATCCTACAGATGTCAGGTGCATCGATGCCTATCTTCACGTGCTATATCTCGAGGAGAAAATTTAATTAGTCTGTATTTCAGCCTGCAGGTGTCAGCATCTCACTGTCGGAACGTTTACTTTATGTTGGTGTGTGTACAGTGCTGCTACGAGAGCGCAGTTTGTGAATTACTATACTTCAGTGTCGGCATTTGGCTTTCAAAGACGTGCTGGCTGAATGTGATGGTGGTATGAATTTAAATATCTGTATGGTGGTGTATATTATTTAAGAATAATATTTACTGGCATGTATTTATAGTAATCAATCTATGCGAATGGGATTACAGTACTGGTATAGGCTATAGTGTACCAGTGTGTTTTGAACCAAAATATATTACTAAACAGACGCTTTTGTAAATTGCTTTATGTATTAATTTTTAACAAACGTAAACAATGAACTCTGTTCAAGTAATTTTGAAGAGTAAAGAACTGGGTAAACTGGCTTTCCAGGAAAAATTGGAAATAAAAAGACTAGGTTTCATTATTATTATTATTATTATTATTATTATTATTATTATTATTATTATTATTATTATTATTATTATATGTTGTTTTGAATTTATATACGGTTTTTTCGACAGTGAAACATTGGAATCATGACATTTCATATTAGGCTAAAAACGTACGATTTCAAATTCTCTTCGGTTTTTGGAACACAAAATTGTGAACACACACAATATTTTATCACGAGCCGCCACTGATTGCAGACGATCGATGAAATCAGGAGGAGGTGGAGTTTGTTGGTGGAATGATAGATAGTTGGGTGGCTAGAGAAAATCCTTGCAACGTCTACTCTGTCCACCACACGACCTCGCCGAGGATCGACCCCGGGACACAGGCCCAGCGTTAACACCTGAACCACAATAAGTAAATCGTGCTTTGCTACAGTCTTAAAGCTGCGTATATCATCACTGCTTGCTTCATTTCCCAGACAATACACTGTACAAGAGGCAGGACTGACGAAAGTCTTTACATATGTGTACAATTGAAGTACAGCGATTATGCTTCTCCACAGTGTTATCAAGTTCTGTACAGAACTCTATAAATACTGAAAACAATAGAAACCTTTATCATGCCTTTCTTACGATAGGTGGGAGGGCCGTGCAGTAGATTTACGGCACATACTTCAACGAGAGGGCTACGACTGAATTTACAGGTCATTTCTTAATGCTTGCAATTTGTAGGTGCAATTTGCCAGCCTCTGATCGCCATCCACACCACATGAGAGAGTATTAGCATGAATGGGTGGTGCTTGAATCCGGGAAATACTTAATACGGTCTCATAACGGTCACCAGTAATCACATAACTTACACAATATTAACAAGGCTTTATTTAGGCAGCCTACAACAGGGACCGCAAGATGTAATTCGAAGGTTTTATAATAATAGGAACCTGAGGATAAAAATTGGAGATTTATCCTTCGAAGGGGTGGAAAAATTCAAATATCTTGGAGCAACAGTAACAAATATAAATGACACTCTGGAGGAATTAAACGCAGAATAAATATGGGAAATGCCTGTTATTATTCCGTTGAGAAGCTTTTATCATCTAGTCTTTTGTCAAAAAATCTGAAAGTTAGAATTTATAAAACAGTTATATTACCGGTTGTTCAGTATGGTTGTGAAACTTGGACTCTCACTCAGAGAGGAACATAGGTTAAGGGTGTTTGAGAATAAGGTGCTTAGGAAAATATTTGGGGCTAAGCGGGATGAAGTTACAAGAGAATGGAGAAAGTTACACAACGCAGAACTGCACGCATTGTATTCTTCACCTGACATAATTAGGAACATTAAATCCAGACGTTTGAGATGGGCAGGGCATGTAGCACGTATGGGCGAATCCAGAAATGCATATAGACTGTTAGTTGGGAGACCGGAGGGAAAAAGACCTTTGAGGAGGCCGAGACGTAGATGGAAGGATAATATTAAAATGGATTTGAGGGAGTGGGATATGATGATAGAGACTGGATTAATCTTGCACAGTATAGGGACCGATGGTGGGCTTATGTGAGGGCGGCAATGAACCTTCGGGTTCCTTAAAAGCGATTTGTAATAAGTAAGTAAGTAAGGAACCTGAGGAATTTGTTCTGGATCAATCTAGGATATTATTATTGTAACTTGTTTCTGAATATGCAATCATGAAATAAGATAAAAGCACATCAGATACACATATCTATCTCACTACTTTGGTTATAAGTTTGTAAGACATTACCACTTAGAAGTCGAGCGAGTGCAGGGTGGATTTTATGGCGCATTTCGAAGTGTTTACAGACAAGAAGTGTAGTGTGAGCGGGCATTGGTTTTCAATTGTTTCTTTGAACGTTCAGTAGGATAGCAGCGTCCACCTTCGTATTATGCTTGTGCAGAGGCCTTGGACTTATTAAAAGGTTTCCTGTGGTTTTAACACTTGCTCATATAGCCAAAATTGTGCGTCTAATTTTATGGACAATATCCACCCCCAACAGAAAATCTGACGTGAAGTTCAGCCTTTATTTCGCTACACAGTGTACGAGAATAGCCTGAAAAGTAATTAACTCCATTTTTTTTACTTAGGGCGTTTTCAGACAGCAATTTGATTATATTTCACATAAAGTGGTACAATTTCTAATACTTAATAATTGTTGATGATACGTAACATTCAAGGATGAAATAGGTACTCGAAGACAAGAGCAATAACGAAAACCACATGATCGCAGCCGACAGAAACAGCATTCCAATTTGAAAATTTGTCCAAATGTGAAATCAAAATGTCACAGAGTAACTCATGACTTGGAATCCAGAAGAAAGTTTCAGTAGTCAGTATTTTATGAGAATGCAGCGCAGTTCCTAGCGGATGATGTCAAAGTGTTGCACCTGGGAAGTAATGTTAATGTTATGTTTTATTTAACGACGCTCGCAACTGCCGAGGTTACATCAGCGTCGCCGATGTGCTGGAATTTTGTGCAGCATGAGTTCTTTCATATGCCAGTAAATCTCTGATATGAGGCTGTAGCATTTAAGCACATTTAAATGCCATCGACCTGGCCCGGGATCGAACCCGCAACCTCACACATAGAAGGCCAGAGCGCTATACCAACTATGCTAACCAGGCCGACCCTGGGAAGCAGTAGAACATCCTCCTTACTCGCCTAACTTTAGCCCACGTCATTATTGCCCACTTCAGTCCTAAAGTAAGAAGTGAAGAGCGGTGTGAGGAGATATTGCACTGCCAGGGCTACCCTTGACAGCGGTAAATGATTAAATTTTCAAGACTGCTTAGAAGGGTTGAAGTCTAAATCTATAATATAGTATATTAAATTTTGTATCTTCTTCTGTATTCATTTTTCATACTACTCCGCCTAAGAGTAGGTTTTCATTGCAGACTTAGCATCTCCAACCACCACAACCACCACCATCACCACCACCACCTCCACCACCACCACCACCATCACCACCACCACCACCACCATCACCACCACCACCATCACCACCACCACCACCACCTCCACCACCACCATCACCATCACCACCACCTCCACCTCCACCATCACCACCACCATCACCACCACCACCACCTCCACCACCACCACCATCACCACCACCACCAACACCACCATCACCACCTCCACCACCATCACCACCACCTCCACCACCATCACCACCATCACCACCATCACCACCACCACCATCACCACCACCACCACCATCATCACCACCACCACCACCACCATCACCACCATCACCACCACCACCATCACCACCATCACCACCATCACCACCACCACCACCATCACCACCACCACCACCTCCACCACCACCTCCACCACATAAGGGACACATTGTTTTAAGTCGGAGAAAAATTCTAGTTGTTCAGTGTAATGTTACGTAAAATATTCTATTTCCTGGAAAATTTCGTTATCATCCTTTTAAAGGGGTTGATGGGTGAAATTTCTATTTTCCATATTTTTTTGGCACAATCACGATGTGATAGATAATGATTTGGTGAAGTTCCATTTCTGTGAGTCAATTAGTTTCTGAGATATTAACAAAAATATTCTGAAAAATTAGCATATTGCAAAACGAAATGTGTCGCTCAATTTTTGAGTTATATGTTTGAAATTTTTTTTCAAGATCAGTGGCATATTTAGAAAAACATTAAGTATCAATTTTCTTATATGTTTACTACAAAAAGGGGAAAACATTTTTATAACCACTGCATACCTAAAAATAGAAATTTTCCACTGCCATTAAAAATATTTCATTTTTTATTAAAAAGTATTTATTTAATCATATACCCATTCGCTACTTTTTTAATCACAGGGGTATAGAATATGCAATAAAAATTTCATGTTTTTATTTTTTTATTTTAGTAGGTTATTTTACGACGCTTTATCAACAGCTTAGGTTATTTAGCGTCTGAATGAGATGAAGGTGATAATGCCGGTGAAATTAGTCCGGGGTCCAACACCGAAAGTTACCCAGCATTTGCTCATATTGGGTTGAGGGAAAACCCCGGAAAAACCTCAACCAGGTAACTTGCCCCGACCGAGAATCGAACCCGGGCCACCTGGCCAGACGCGCTAACCGTTACTCCACAGGTGTGAACAAAATTTCATGTTCCTAGCTTCAAATTTGTAAGAGCCTTTACATTTCAAATCTGACAAAATTTGCTGAAAAAAAGTGCGAGAAAACAGCTTGTAAGATCTGCGTGGAAATCAAGTTCAAGGGCGCAGCCAATTATTTATGCTTATGCTTTCGAGCGCCGCTGAGCATTGAAATTTGCTCAACGTATGAGTAAGCGATTGCTGTTTAACTTTTTTTTTATAAGAAAACGAAAATGCGATTTTTTTTCCTGAAAATGACCAGAATTTCACCCGTCATCCCCAGCGTATAACTACCACTACCATCACCACTCCTACTGAAAGGTGACCATGCTGCAGATGCGAGACAACACAGCATAAACACAACGCAAGTGACACAAAACCGGCCCCTACTGTTTGATAAGAATTTCTCACTTCCTTACAGTGAATCGAACAGGGGACCATAAGGTTACTATATAAGAACTTCTAGCAGTTGAACCACAGATCACATGCTCTTATGTTTCATATAACATGACCGCAAAATTTCATCAACCGAAAGACTTACAACATTAGTTCTCGCATTCTGAAGCTAATTTCTGTCAATTGGAGCTCTGCAGACGAGTCTATTCTAGCCGGGAAAGTTACACGAGTTCCTCAAGCCGCAACGCCTGTACACAGACTGGAGAGGCTGTGCCTCGGGGGGCAATCTGAAGTTTCGTAAACATCCCCTATGTTTCGGGGTGCTTCAGGAATATGTACAGCCTGCAGCGCTACTGAGCAAATATCCAGCAGGGCACTTAGGAGCATGTCGAATGCATGTCAGCTCAAGAGAAGGATCGCCAAGCCGAATGCAGCCATTTTCCATGCGGGGAGAGACTGGGACGCTGCAAAGATCCTCAGATTTCACTGACCCAGTCAATAAATTCTGAAGCCTCGATCGCCGCGCACATCCCTCAAAAGGATAAGGCTGGCCGTCCACTGGAACTGAATTCGGCCGAATAACAACTCGGCCGTTTACGGTCGTACACGGCCGAATGATCCCACAACAAGAGAATGCATTGGCGCGCGTCCATTACACTCGCCCTGTTCGGCCGTTTGCGGCCCAAGACAGCCGAATGCCGATTCGATCCAATTCAGATGGGATTTTCCGGTCTCATTCGGCCGAACAGGGCAACACGTGATGGCTATTTCCATAAATTTCGCCATGAACGCCGAAAAATTAATTAGTTCTTGTCTGTTTATTTTTCGTTAAACAAGTGAAATAAAATTTTTAAGGCTTAACAAATTATTATTCATGTACTACTTACCTTAAGATCACTGACAAACGTTTCTCAGGTGGTACAACTTCTCTGAAATTTGACCATTTTGAGATTGATGGACGAATTACATTTAAAATATAGCTATTGAAATGTATCAACATTCACCCGATAGTAATCGAAAAACATAGCACTATCCTCTAGAAGTTTATTGTGTAGGTGTAGATGATGAAAATTACCCAGGCGACACCTTTCTCTAAGCATCGGATATACCCTATATTTTCGTCAGTCCTTAAAAGCCATTTCTATGTATGTATGTATGTATGTATGTATGTATGTATGTATGTATGTATGCATGTATGTAATTTTTTAGTTGATTATTTAATGACGCTGTGTGATAGGATAAATAAAGTAATTTTAAATTACCTTTATTACATTTAATAGAATTAAACTATTACTTAAAATATAAAAAATTATAGGTTATTTTATTTAAATAATTAATTTATATATATATATATATATATATATAATCTTATATTAACAAAAAATCGAATTACCAACAATTGATAGGATATCCATTATAAATTATAAATATAAGACCAACAAAGAAAACATTCTCTTTCAACTATGAGGTTATTTAGCGTCGATGAGATTGGTGATAGCGAGATGGTATTTGGCGAGATAAGCCGAGGATTCGCCATAGATTACCTGGCATTCAAGTTACGGTTGGGGAAAACCTCGGAAAAGCCCAACCAGGTAATTAGCCCAAGCGAGGATCGAACCGCGCCCGAACGCATGTATGTATGTATGTATGTATGTATGTATGTATGTATGTATTAAATATAAGCATGTGGCACGAGGACATACAACTGATAATTGACGGCCGAAGCGTCGGCTCCAGTGGACGATCGATCGGCTCTTCTGCCGGTCGTCCGGTATTCGGCCGTATACGGCCTAACAAATATTCGGCCGTTCACGGTGCCAGTGGACGGCTAGGCTCAAATTATTCCCCGTAATCGTCAACAACAGCCTTTTATAACTTGTAACCGACACAAAAAGTGATAGCCTAGAGCAGCGGTGATCAAAGCTGGTGTCGTGATTACATCGTGTAATCACAGACATTTAAACGGGTACGAGGAGTTTCCTGTACATTGCTGTGTGTTTCATTCACATACTGAAGGCAAGCAGTGGCGGTATCATGTCGCTCTACAAACTCTGTCTCTACAAGCAGTAAGAGGTGGTTTCGTAAAGAATGAGAAGGGGAACGTTTTTGTTGTTCTTTCGGACAAAATGTAACATGTTTACTTTGCTCAACGGTTCAATTAGGAGTATATAGAAACATTAATTGCCACGCTGAATAATGTATTATTATTATTATTACCGACCACTAAGTATGTGTTTCTATAATTCTTCTGTACGTGCATGAATATTAATATTTTTAGACCTTCTCCCTAGAAGGATAAAATGATTAGGTTTTATCTCAGTTTTAATCTACTTAATTATTAGATGAGGGTAACTATTTATTAATTATTCATTCAATAATAATATTGTAGAAAAACTGATTCAATATTATGTGCCAAAGAATTGTTAAACGCTAGGAATTGACATGTCTTAAATCATAGCCAGGAAGAGAAAGATGAAATAAATAAATGTAAGGAAGTCAGCTACCTAATGGGGTTTGAAATATCTCGTGCTCTAAAGCCTTTTAATAGAACAGAATTTCTCAAAAGAGTAATGATTAAAATAGCTTAAATAACTTGTCCATAATTTTTTTTTATTTTCAAAAACTAAGAATTTATCTACCAAGTATCGAGAGAAGAAATAGAAAATTCCTGATTATATTCAAGAGGAAGTTTAAAAAAGAGTAAGAAAAATCGTATATTATTCACTGGTTCTTGATGACAGCAGTGACATTACTGATACAGCAAAGCTTGAGATTTTTATCCGCGGCATTGATCAAGATGTTAGTACAGGAACCACCACTGGTTGTAGTTTTCATGCCAAGTACCTTTCCTCCGTCTCCTTACTTCATAGGCTGTCTGTCGCATGTAATCCCTGCAGCTCGAGTTTTGGTCACCGCTGTTCTAGAGCATTTTCTAGTAAACAGTTGGTTTGAAATTTTTCTAATATTGGCGATAAAAAAACTTTTCAAAGTTTCTAAG